>NW_022631367.1:0-119704 GCF_010015895.1 Lontra canadensis
TAAAGCCTCTGCCTTCAGCCCAGGTCATGATCTCAGGGTCTTGGGATCGAGCCCCGCATCGGGCTCTCTGCTTGGCAGGGAGCCTGCTTCCCTCTCTCTCTGCCTGCCTCTCTGCCTACTTGTGATCTCTGTCTGTCAAATAAACAAAATCTTAGGAAAAAAAAAAGAATTCATAGAACTCAATAATAAAAGAAAAATAAACTAATTGAAAATTGGGCAAAGGATCTGAATAGACGTTTCTCCAAAACAGATATACAAATGGTCACATGAAAAGATGCTCTACCTCATTAATTATCAGAGAAATGCAAGTCGAAAGCACAATGAGATATAGCTTTAAACCCACTCAGATGACTATTGTCAATATTATCTGTGATATTAACAATTGAAGATTGGGAGAAATTGACACTCTCACACACTGCTGGTAGAAATGTCAAATGGTGTACCCACTTTGGAAAACAGTTTGGCACTTCCTCAAGCTAGCGTCACCATATGATTCAGAAATTCCATTTCTAGGCATATATCCAGGAGAAATGAAACATGTTTGCATTAAAACTTGAACATGTATATTCATAGCAATATTATTTATAATAGCCCAAAATAGGAACAAACCAAATGACCATCGATTAATGAATGGATAAATCAAATGTGATATATCAGTGCAATGGATTATTTGGCCATAAATAGGAATGAAGTACTGATACATGCTATAATACGGATGAACCTTGAAAACATTAGGCTAAGTGACGGAAGCCAGACAGAAGTATTGTATGACTCCATTTATATGCAATGGCTAGGATAGGCAAATCCATGGAGACTGAAAGTAGACTAGTGATTGTCTAGGGCTGAGGGAGGAAATGGATGTGATAGCTAATGCATACAGAATTTCTTTTGGGGGGTGATGAAAATGTTCTCACAATGGTTGTGAGATTGGTTGTATATCCCAAATTATTGAATTGTACACTTAAATAGATGAATTGCATGGTATGTTAATTATAGCTCAAGAAAGCTGTACATTAAAAAAAAAAAGAGGAACAGAATATTCAGATTAGTGAGTTGACTGTGTTTATCAAATGGCTGTTCTGGTCCTCCTCAAGAAATTGGTAAGATTAAAACAGTTTCTAAGGAGCAAATCTCCACTCGGCCCCCTGGGGGTAAGGGCGTTCTAACAAGTACGGTTAGGTGTTTAGAAGTTTGTCTCAAAATGTCATATAAATAGAGTTTTTAAAAATCTTCTTGCTTCTCCCAGGGGAGGGATAGCTTTGTCAGGCTTTTGTGGCTCAGCTATTAGTGGGCGAAATGACGGTCAACCATCCTCGATGGGAAAACTCCAAGAGCTGCTGGGTTTGGACAACAATGGAAAGGAGAGAAGTTGAAAACTGCTGACAGAAAATGGATCTTGCCCACAGGGCCTCTGAAGAGGCTTTGCGTTTAGCACCAGCCCACATCTGTAGGCTTTGCCTCTGTGAACGGAAACTAAGTGCAGTAACCCAACACCAGGGTCTTTGCTTGAGGCTTATTTTGATAACTGAAAAAGTCACCAAGACTTTATTATTCTCCTGTGAAATTTCCTCTGCAAGAGGCTTTTTCCTCTTTTGCAGTAATTTGGTTCAAACTTTCGCTATTTTGCCGTTAAGTTGCCCAGAGCCGGTGAAAAATGGAAGTAAACATCTGATTTTTGCCTTTCATCATTTCAAGTTGTTTTTGCCCTCTGTGGTTTTATTGCCTAGATGCAGAAAACACTTAGGTTTCTAAGCCATAAAAGATGAAATATTAATTTGATTTGATTTTCGAATCCCTTTCATGATGCCGCTTGGCATTGGCTTTTATGTATGATTGTAGCCAGAGCTTTGCAAAAACCTGAAATGAAAAGTGTGGTTGTTTTCGCTCCTGAATGTACCTTTTTTCTACCTTTCCTTCAGTCAGTGTTCTCGAGACCTTGAATCCCCGAGATTGGGAATCTCGTATTTCCCTCCAGTTACCATACACAGTGTCCCTGTGTTGGCAGAATTGAAGAAAGTGTTATTCTGGGTGAATGAACCCCCTTCGCCTTATTGGGAATTAAATACGACTTTATATTGGTGTCTCCACGAGGAAGTCATGGAGGCGGAGGCCTTTGGAAGCATGTATCCCATTGAAAGCCTTTATTGGTAATTCCAGCAAGGCTGGGCTAGAAATTTCAGAACATTCTCTATTGGTTGGCTGCAGGTGGTCCCATCTGAGCCACACTGTGGCTGTCACCAGGTACTTGAAGAGGAAGCTGTGGTTGGAGAGGTCTGCTTCTGGCACCTTGTCCTCTAACTGAAGCTACAGACAGGCAAAACACGAGACAGGCTGTCAGCAGCAGCCTCGTGTAAGGCTAGCTACACTGCCAGCTTATCTGCCTCCAGAGAATTCTTTTTTTTTTTTTAAATTAAAAATTTTTTTTAATTTAATTCTTTTTATAAACATATAATGTATTTTAATCCCCAGGGGTACAGGTCTGTGAATCGCCAGGTTTACACACTTCACAGCACTCACCATAGTGACTCCGGAGAATTCTTAAAAGAACTTCTTCCTTCCGGCCCATAGGCTTCTCTTCAGGAACTGGTACACATGGGCTGCTTTTCCTAATCCAGCCAAACGGGGCATGGTACCCCTACTTTATAATTAGACTAGATATTAGGCTATGAAATATTATGGATTTAATGAAAACCTGTTCTCTGCCTTAAAACAGCCACTGAACTATAATATACATATTCGTTATAATATATAATGATATATATTCATTATAATATATGTAATAATATAATATATAATGATAATATATATAATATGTATATAATATATATAATGATACACCTAATCATGGTTTGTGAAGGGATTTCTGACATTTTTCACAAGAGTGGCATTGAGATACTAAAGAGAGAGTGATGTATTGTGCTTTTGTGAAACTTTGTGGACTTATGTATAGTTTGTGAAAATGTCTGCTTATATTCTCAGGGCATTTAAAATTTGCTATCATTTTAAATGTTTGCACTTTTAAAATATTCTCTTCTTTTAGTCCCCTTTTATTCTTTTATTCCTTGATATTTATTTCCCATAAGAAAATATTTGCAAGGAAAAATAGAAGCTTAAAAGGGTAAAATAATCTACCCTGGGTGATTGGAAAAACCTTTATTTTGTATACGATTACAAGCATAGTCTTTGGAAAAGCTAAATGAATTTGAGTTTGTTTCCCTGCTCTATCACTCATTAGATATTTCTGTGATGTGGAAAGAAGCTGCATTCCTTCCAATCCAAGACACCATTAATTGTAAGATGCTCCATGATTTTGAGTTATTATGAAAGGAAAATGCTTTTAATTAGATTATGACATAAGAGTAAGATACTTTTGATTGTGAGACAGTTCTGTTTCAAAGCAATTTGAAATCCATACAATTCTGAGAATGAGATGGCATACTCTATGTCAGTGTGTGGCATATAGTCTATACCTGTGTGTGTGTGTGTGTGTGTGTGTAAAAGGAGAGGGAGAGAGGGAGAAAGAGAAAATGAATGAATGAAAATGAACCCGACTGGACTTCCTTCTTTTCTGGATATCCATGCTGCTTTCTCTTCCCCTCCCCTGTGCCCAGCTGCCTTTCCCCAAGGTAGCAGGAGAACCTCCAAGTCATAATAGCTTACGATTATATTTTTACTGACTGATTCATAGTCTTACGTTTACGAGCTGTTTCTTTTTCAACTTAAGTAAAGAGAACTTTGGATGTGAAACACATAAAAGAGATCAGTGAACTTAGAGAACAGAGCATTGAGGACATCTAAGATTTTGAGTTCTTAGTTCACCGCATTCTGCACCACTGTGACTTCACAGTGATTTCACAGAGAGAAGAGTTCTCAGAGGGCTGCTGACATTACGTGCTTTGTCACCGTTAGTGGCCTGGGAGTTAAACTTTTGATAATAATGTTCAATTCAGAATTTTGATAAGAGTGAAATTTTCCAGACATCATTTAGTGCCTGCCAGTTTTAAACTGATATTAGCAGCTTATTTTGGTCCCAAGTTAGATTTTAGATTTCCTCTTTGTAAAATAAGATATAGCCTAGTTTAGGAATAATTGAAGACTGTCATTTGTAGTTTTTATATAATTTTTTAAATATAATTTTATATAATTTTAATATAAATTTTAACATTAGTTATATAATTTTATATAATAAATTCTAAATAACAAGTTTTGCTCTTTCATCCGTACATTTCCAGGTCCTGGTAAGTGCTAGAAAGGCATGAAGAGAATATAGTCCCCACCATGCACAAAAACTTTACAGTCAAGCAGGAAAGAAAGAGGTAAACACAACAGACAGTGGCAGGCCTATGACAGGGGTCAGCCCTGGGTAACGTGAAAGTAAATTATCGTTCTTAACAATAGCGATAGTTGCACAATAGACATTCCCTTCCCTGAGCCTAGAACATTGTTGATGATGAGCAGGTCACCTAATCTCATCCTCCCCTTTTTCAAGTTTTTTTGGTGTCCCAAATCATGCATTAAGCAGAGGTATATTTTATATGTCTATTTTTTAAAAAAGATTTTATTTATTTATTTGACAGAGAGAGACACAACGAGAGAGGGAACACAAGCAAGGGGAGTGAGAGAGGGAGAAGCGGGCTTCCCGCAGAGCAGGGAGCCTGATGTGGGGCTCCATCCCAGGACCCTGTGATCATGCCCTGAACCGAAGGCAGAGGCTTAACGACTGAGCTACCCAGGCGCCCACCCCTATATGTCTATTTTCAATACAGATCATTTCTATGTATTGACAAAAACTACAGTAAAGAGGAAAAATTCCCACAAGTAGCTTTAATATTTGATAACTCAGTGAATATCATTTTTCGTAAAGACTTTTTGGCTTCACAGACTATACATTATAAGGGCAAGCAGAATTGCAACTCAGAGTAAAAACTTCAAAACTGAATGTTATGGAATAGTGTTTGATAGAAGAGAAAGAAAGGAAGTAGGACAATTAACATGTCCATTTGCTTGGATAAATAAGTAGATATTTATCCAACTAGATAAATTGGATCCAGTTGGAAAAATATTTATCCAATATAAATTCCAACTGGAAACCAGTAGGTTGTTCACAGACCTTTTTGGAAGTAAAGCAGGATCCTCTGCTTTGTGAACAGTTAATCCATGCATCCCTGAGTTCTTTAGATTCAGATATATACACGCAGTAACTAAACAGCTAACAGAGGTTTATGTGCTTAACACATTGTAGCTAAATATCAAGTAAAGGTCTATATAAAAAGAACACATAGAGGTTCAGTTGGACCATTAGGAGTAGTTTAAATTCACTCCTATAGATAAAATAGCATATAGAAATTTTGCCTAATTCCAATATATTTATTTGTGCAAATGTTAAGCTCATTCATATTAGACAGATAATAATGATGTTCATACTTCTGATGATGCTGATCACTAACATTTATTAAGTGTATACCAGGGGTCAGACACTGTTTTAAGCATTTCATTTTTAAAAGTTATTTATTTATTTATTTATTATTTATTTATTATTACTTAAAGTAATTTCTATACCCAAAATGGGGCTTGAACTCATGATCCCCAAAATCAAGAGTCATAGTTCCTCTGACTGAGCCAGGCAGATGCCCCTTTTTTAAGCACTTCATATGTCTTAACGCATTTACACCTAACAACCTGTGAGGAAGATACTATTTTTAAAGATTTTATTTATTTATTTGAAAGACAGCAAGCACTGGAGAGACTGGGCAAGCATGAATGAAGGGCAGAGGGAGAGGGAGAAGCAGACTCTCCGCTGAGCAGGGAGCCTGATGTGCGGCTGGATCCCAGGACCCTGGGATCATGACCGGAACTGAAGGCAGATGCTTAACTGACTGAGCCACCCAGACACCCCAGGAAGATACTATTCTTACCCACGTTTTAAAGAGGAGAAAATCTGAGGCCTGGGAATATTCAGAAGTTTGTCCAAGGACACACAGTTTGTAGGTGGCGAGAGCTGAGATTTGAACTCAGGTAATTTGTCCACGTGGCCTGCAATCTCACCTGCATTTGTCTCTTAGACATCTGCAACTGCTTTGGCTTCTATCCTCTACCGCCTGTACCTTAGGCTGGGCCCCTGGGCTTGGTCCAGGTATTTCTGTCTTTCCGCATTCTGCCCTTCTCCCTCTCCCCTCCTACTCAAGTCCCTGATGTTTCTTTCCCACCCATCCTTTGTACCCCGCGGGTCCCATCATGTCTTGGCCACTAGAGGGCTCGAGGAATAGAAACTCAGGGACTGCGGAACCATCCTGCCAGGGCTGGGAAAGGGGCTGGGAAAGGGGCTGGAGAGGGAGCAGAAGCTCAGAGGAGTGGAGGCATTAGGAGGGGGTGTTCTCTGGGGACTGAGGGAAGGGGTGTGCACAAGCCACTGAGGCGAGTTTGAACTCAGACGTGGTGAGTGGCAGGCAGGCAGCATCTGCTGGGAGAGCCCATCTTAGATATTTACAGGTTTCCCTTGCTATCTGAGTCAAGTGTTCCAATGAAACCTTTCCTAAGCTGAAATGGCATAAAGTGGAGATGCAATTACAGTTAATTTATATTTTGAGCATTCCCAGACTCAAGAAACAACCTCTTTTAGGTGTTCCGGATACCTCTGGAACATCTTCCTAACGATGTGCAGACTAAATCAAGTTCAGAGCTGTGGGGCCTGATGCTAAGACACTGAGGGTAGTTGCCAGGGAAGGAGCTTGGCTGGGCCACTCTCACTGGCTCTGTAACCCTTTCTGTGGAGCAAATTCTGAGTGCTATTTTCGGTGCTCACCTTTGTGGCCCTCGCCCCCCCCCCATAAAAATGAAAATTCTCTTTGGGTTTCTTTTAGTTAGCAAACACAGGTACTTAGGTCTTCCATAAATGCGAAGTGGTGTGATGTGAACTTGGAAAAGCAGGGGATGCCTGTATTTCCCTCTCCCCTCAAGGTGGTGGGGAACTGGGAAGGACTAGAGAACAGCGTGATGGTGGGCGGGGAAACCAACTTCTAGCCCCTCCATGCTCTGTACAGTCTGGTTTCCCCAGAGCTGGGGGCTTTCAGAAGGGAGAGTGAGAAGGCTCTACTCTGTCCCCTGTGCCCTTCCCCAGCACCATCCCATATGCCTAATATTCTAAAAATGGAACATTTGGGTCTCTTACTTAAGCTGGAGATCTGAATGGTCAGAAATTCTGCTTGGGTGGTGCAGTGAGATTTAGATGGCAGGGGACATTAGGAGAAAATTTTAAGGGGATCTTCACTCTGTTTGATATAACCTCATATTTACTGATGACGAATTTCCTGTTGTTGTTTCTTTTTTTAAGATTTTATTTATTTATTTGACAGAGAGAGATCACAAGCAGGCAGAAAGAGAGACAGAGAGAGGAGGAAGCAGACTCCCCAGTGAGCAGAGAGCCCGATGTGGGGCTCGATCCCAGGACCTTGGGATCATGACCTGAGCCGAAGGAAGAGGCTTTAACCCACTGAGCCCCGAATTTCCTGTTTTTAAGAGTTGAATACCAATTAGGATGCATAGTCAAGTAAATTATATTGCTTTTAAATTAAGACTTGAGCTATGAGCATGGAGATTTGTTTTGTTTTGTTTGTTACTGTAGGGGTCTAGACCTGTATAAGTTTTTCAGTTGAAATAAGAATTTCATAGATGTATCACTTTCACCTTAGAGGAAAACTTTGCCTCTTTATTCATATAGATAACATGTGTACTTTTCCTTAATGATGATGAGACTTTATTAACCAGCTCATTTGAGCCCAGAGCTCTGGTCAATTTACCTAAAAGATTCCAGGGACCTGTCGGTTCTAGGAGACATCTGTGGTGATGTGGACAGAGCGCTGGGCTGGGAATCCGAGATCTTGGTTTCCCTTAGACTCACTCTCCCTTGTGTGCACTGCTGGACCAGTCACTTTTCTGAGCTATCAATTTCCTCATCTGTAAAAAGGCCATTACTGATTTTATAAAATCAGGACTCTGGTGAGGATTATAAAATGAACACTCATTGCCAGGCAAAGCTCAGATTTTAGATTAATCTAATCCTTCTCTGCTCCTTTACGTGGGTTGCTGAACATGCTGGAGCGAATCATTCAACCATGCTCCCCGGGCAGCTGCGGACTTCTGAAATCTAGTATCATCTGGACCCAGTGGACTCTCCATTTGCAAAGCCTATTACATATTCTTATTTAGCACTCACTTTGCTTTCCTATGATGATTATTCTAATCCTTGGCTATATTTAAAGTTCTCCATATCCCTTTCCTCTAAGAGTTAGTTTTGTTTTCAATTATACAGAAAAAAAAAAAAACACCCAGAAATAAAAACCAAAGCTATATAAAAAAAGAATTTATAGCATGTTATCAATTCCTTTTTTTTTTTAAGATTTTATTTGTTTATTTGACAGACAGAAATCACAAGTAGGCAGAGAGGCAGGCAGAGAGAGAGGAGGAAGCAGGCTCCCCAATGAGCAGAGACCCTGAGGTGGGGCTTGATCCCAGGACCCTGAGACCATGATGCCAGCCGAAGGCAGAGGCTTAACCTACTGAGCCACCCAGGTGCCCTGCATGTTATCAAATCTCGAAGGAAAGAAGCATGGAAAAAAGACTGGAGTGAAATAGGCCAGAATGAAAGCAGTGGATTTTTGTTCCTTCATACTTCTCTGTGCTTTTCCGGTGTTCTCTTACAACATGTATTACATGATGTTTGCAAAATAATGGGGAAAAAATGAAACAGAAAAGCTCTAATTTGAGGAGCTACCACCCACCTGCTGACTTATTATGCCCTACCATATTCTCCCTTCTCCTGTTCCCAGCCTGAATGAAGGGGTCTCTCTCTCTCTCTCTCTCTCTCTCTCTCTCTCTCCCTCCCCATCCAGTGCTAATCAGATTATCTGTGCTGTTAATTCCATATTCTCTTGACTCCTCAAGGATCTTGCATTGGTATTAGATAAACTTTTCTCTCCACATTCAAGCTCCCATTCCTTTTTAGTCTATTTTTGTCTGCATATAAATACACTTAGTCCCCTCCTGTCTTAACAAATGAACTCCCCAAGCTCCAACTCTACCTTGACCACTCTTACTCTAGACCCATACCCATTTTTCCTCTTATAGCCTAAGTTCTAGAAAGAGTCTGAATTCTAATCTCTAAATCCTCATCTCAACCTATTGGAGTCTGGGTTCTTTCTTCACAATATCTATTCTTAACATTGCTCTTGTCAAGATCTCTAGTGACGTAGTTGTATCATTTCAGTCTTCACCTTATTTTTCTCTTCATACTTCATTCAGTACAAATACTGCTACTTCTGTGAAGCCCTCCTTGATTTCTCCCAGGTAAGGCTCAGAATGCTTTTTATCCCCGTATTCTCCCTGTCTTTTGTATAATTGTTTTTTTGTACTCTAATTTGTATATTTCTGTTTTAGATTATAAGGTTCTTGGGGCAGGCTTTTTTAGTTTTTTAAAACTGTGAAATACAATGCACACAAAAATACATTAATCAAAATTCAGAGCTAATGAGTAATCATGAAGTGAACATTTGTGTAACTGTTATCCAGGTCATTGCATGGATTGTTTTCAGTAGTCAAGGAGCCCCCTATATCCTTTCCTGACCCCACCTATTCCCCTACTATCTTGGGTTTATGACACTTACTTCCTGGGTTTCCTTCATAGTTGCACTGCCTGGATATGCATTCCTAAACAGATCATTTAGGGGTACCTGCACTTGAACTTTTTACGAACGCCATCATGTCATGTGATCTGTTCTGTTTTGCTTCTTTCATTGAACATTGTATTTGTGTGATCCATGCTCATGGTTGTATGTTATTATATTCCCTCCTGTTAATTGCTGTGTAGTGGAATTTTGCTACCTGAACTTACAACAGGCAATATATCTAGGGATGAATTTTTGGTTTATTTCCAGTTTTTGGCTATTATGAGGCTTCAAATATCTTGTACACTTCTTTTGGTCCCCATGTGCTTGGGCTTCTTCAAGGTATAGATCCAGAAGTAGAATTGCCTGTCACAGGATATGTGTATCTTCAACTCTACCAGATAAAGGGCAAACTGTTTCTCAAAGTAGGTCTCACGATTTACATCCCACCAGCCGTGGAGAACGCCCATTGCTTGGTATCTTCGCCAGCATGTGGTAATATCGGACTTCTAAATTTTTATGAACACAGATGGTATAGAGTAGTATTTTACTATGTTTTAATCTGTATTTCCCTCTTAGCAAAGAGAGTGAACATCTTCTGGTGTTTATTGGCCAGCTGGATTTCCTCTCCAGTAAGGGGCCCATTCAAGTTCTGTTCACTTTCTTAGTGGGTGGCTTGTCTTTATTTTATTGCTTTGTAAAAGTTATTTTACCTTTTGGCTATGAGTCCTTTGAAAAGAAATTATACTATAAAATCATACACATTGAAGATTTGTTGATTACAGTATTTTTTATTTTGTACTTTAATACTAATAAGTAAGTAGAAACAGAGTAATTAGAAAACAAATTACAGCATATAGGACTTCACTTAATCCTGTCCTTCCCTTCTTCTCTCTAGGTGTAATTATTGTCCCCAGTGCTGGTGTTGGCATTGTCCTGGGAGGCTACATTATAAAGAAATTGAAACTTGGTGCAAGAGAATCTGCTAAACTTGCCATGATCTGCAGTGGTGTGTCTTTACTGTGTTTTTCAACCCTATTTATTGTTGGGTGTGAAAGTATTAATCTAGGAGGCATAAACATCCCGTATACAACAGGGTAAGTAACTTCAAGAGCCATTTCATGTCATTCTAATTGTGAAAGAAGTGTAAAGCCCTGTAGTGTTTGTACCCCAGGGTCAGATGAGTGTTCCCCCCTGCCGGTGGGGGGGGGTCTCCTGTGCACGTGTCATCTCCCCCAGGTGGAGCATGCGTGCGTGGAGGACAGGGACCATGGTCTCTCCTTTGTCCAGGTCCCCTTTCGAGACTCACAGAGTATTTCCCATGGTTTTTTGGTTAAGCAGATGAGGAGGAAATGCTTACTGGGTCAATGAAAATTGTTCCTTTTTTTTTTTTTTAAAGATTTTATTTATTTATTTGACAGAGATCACAAGTAGGCAGAGAGGCAGGCAGAGAGAGAGAGGAGGAAGCAGGCTCCCCACGGAGCAGAGAGCCCGATGTGGGGCTCCATCCCAGGACCCTGGGATCATGACCTGAGCCGAAGGCAGAGGCTTTAACCCACTGAGCCACCCAGGCGCCCCAAACTTGTTCTTTTTTTTTTTTTTTTTAAAGGCAACATTTTAAATAGACGATACATTCACATAGTTGAAGAACATAAAAATCAATGAAAATACAATGTACAGTGAAAAGTCTTGCTCTTACTAAAGTCCTCAAACTCATTTCTCCAATCAAGGACAAACCAGGTAACTACTTAGATTCATTTCTTGTGCCTTCCGCCAAGGCTTCTTTCTATAAGAACCTATGACTATGTATTAAAAATTTTCCCTGTTTAATATCCAAAAAGTAACTCATACACACTTTTCCCAGCATAAAAAAAAATAACAACATAGCTCGGACATCTTTCTGTGCCAGTAACAATAACAACAACAACAACAATAATAATACAATGTATAGTTAACCCTTGTATTGACACTCTTCTAATGCTTTACATATATTAACTCATTAATCCTCACAACAACCCTATCAGGAAGGTTCTATTATTATCTTGATTTTACAGATGGCAAAATTGAGGTACAGAACACACATACCAGGGACGCCTGGGTGGCTCAGTGGGTTAAAGCCTCTGTCTTTGGCTCAGGTCATGATTTCAGGGTCCAGGGATTGAGCCCCACATCGGGCTCTCTGCTCAGCAGGGAGCCGGCTCCCCCTTCCCCCCACCCCCCACCTGCCTCTCTGCCTACTTGTGATCTCTGCCTGTCAAATAAATAAATACAATCTTTATTTAAAAAAAAAAAAGAACACACATATCGGTGGTATGCTGATAATATGTAACACATGGCTAAGAAAAGAGTTCCCATCTGTAGCATTTGACAATTTCAGAGGTGTAAATATCCCCACCATGGCTGATTTCAAGCTAACAACGTGAAAATGATGAACACTACACTAGGAGATGCCCAGTCACATACCATTATATGATATTTCTCTCATACAGGTAGTTAGACCTAAATAGCCTAGTCAAGACATAGATAACAGTATGGTAAAAAAGCTAGGAGGTGATGAATTGATTATTTACTATCTTTGTTTGTAACATTTATTTAATTGTAAGTTTATATAATTTAATTTTTAATAATGGCTGTGCTAAACAGTTGACAAAATCCTTGAAAACTGAGGATTTTGTGACCTAAGGTGGCTGTGCTTCATGTTACATAGGACTTAATCCAGACTTAACCCCAAACAATTCAGAGTCCATACATTTAAGCACTCTTAAAAAAAAAAAAAAGATTTTATTTATTTATTTGAGAGAGTGAGAGAGGGAGCATGGGAAGGGGGAGGTTCAGGTCAAAGGGAGAAGAAAACTCCCTGATGAGTGGGGTGCTTAATGTGGGACTCAGTGCTGGAACTCCGGGATCATGACCTGAGCTGAAGGCAGTCATTCAACCAACTGAGCCACCAGGTGCCCTAAACACTCCTTTTTTATTTTTTTAAAATTATTTTACTTAAATACAATTAATTAACATATAGGGTAATATTAGTTTCAGAGGTAGAGTTCAGTATTCATCAGTTGCCTATAACACCCAGTGCTCATTACATCACATGCCTTCCTTAATGTTTATCACCCAGATACCCCATCCCCACCCCCCTCCCCTCCGGCAACCTTCAGTTTGTTTCCTTTTTTTTTTTTTTTTTAAGATTTTATTTATTTATTCGACAGAGAGAGATCACAAGTAGGCAGAGAGGCAGGCAGAGAGAGAGAGGAGGAAGCAGGCTCCCCACCAAAGGAGAGAGCCCAATGCGGGCCTCGATTCCAGGACCCTGGGATCATGACCTGAGCTGAAGGCAGAGACTTTAACCCTCTGAGCCACCCAGGCGCCCCCCTCAGTTTGTTTCCTATGGTTAAGAGCCTCTCGTGGTTTGTCTCCCTCTCTGATTTTGTCTTGTTTTATTTTTCCCTTCCTTCCCCTGTGATCCTGTTTTGTTTCTTAAATTCCACATAGGAGTGAAACTGTATGATAATTGTCTTTCTCTGATTGAATTGTTTTGCTTAGTATAATATTTTCTAGTTCCATCCATGTCATTGCAAATGGTAAGAATTCATTTTTTGATGGCTGAGTAATATCCCATTGTATATATATATATATATACAGCCTATCTTCTTTTTTTTAAATTTTGTGAGCGATTTATTTCATGTATTTATTTATTTTTTATGTTACGTTAGTCACCATACATCTTCTTTATCCATTCATCTGTTGATGGACATCTGGGCTCTTTCCATTGTTTGGCTGTTATGGACATTGCTTTAAACACTCCTTTTAACTGCCATGTAATATTCCATTTAGTTCTGTTTTGTAATTTAACCAGTCCCCATTTGAAAGGCAGTTTCCTATCATTTGTCATTAAAAATCATGCTGCAATAAATAAATTCATGAATAATCACTTCTTCTGTGTGCCATGTGTTTGTAGGATAAATTCCCAGAAATGAGATTGCAATGAATATTACCAAATTTACTCCCCAGGTGTTTTATCAATTTGCTCCTTCACCAGCGGTGGATCTGAGGATCGATTTCCTATACCCTTTCCAAAAAAGGGTGCAAAATTTTTCTTGGGGAGTTATGAAAACTGTAACTTTTATTTCCATTTGGGTTTGTTAGGATCTGCTCATTGGACAGAACTCTAGTGCCTAGATTTTGGTGCTTGCTGCCAACAAACCCCATTTCCTTTTGATTTTTAGTGGAGTTTTGTCTGCTAAAATGTTCCATTTGAAATTTGAATAAGAAAAGCTTTAATTTCACTTAGTTAACATAGAGCATTAGGAAAGGGGGGAAAAAAAAGAGGAACTACCAATCAGAGCTTATGTAGATGACAGAATATGTTCACTTGTCTCAAGAATCTTTTTTTCATCAGGAGATATGTGTCTGGGTAATGCATTTACTGACACATAGCTTCTTTTAGTGCCTGTTAGAATGGCATAGGAAATAAAGTGTTTAAAAATTTAAGGGTGGTATAGAATAGGAGTCCTGGTTCCTGAGTTAAATCTGAATTTGTATCTTCACACTGCTTGGCCAGTTGCTTAACTGTAAGCCTCAGTATCCTCATCTGTGAAATAGGGTGATGATAATAGTGTCTTCATCCCATCGGGCTACTGAAATAGAATAGCGTCGACTGGGTGGCTTGGAAACAACAGAAGCTTATTACTCACAGTTCTGTAGTTTAGGATCAAGGTACCTGTAGATTTGGTGTCTTGGGAGGCTCCACTTTCTGGTTCATAAGTAGCTGTCATTTTCTCTGTGTCCTCACGTGGTGGAAGGGGTGAGGCATCTCTCTAGAGTCTCTCTTATAAGGGTACCAATCCCATTCATGAAGGGATCTAAATACTAAAACCCTCATGATCTAAATACTTCCCGAAGCCCCAACCTCCAAATACCATCACACTGGAAGTTCGTTTTCAACCTATGAATGTTGCAGGGACCTAAATATTTAGTCTCCAGCAATGGGACTCAGTTTCAAGGCAAAGATAGTATGGATAACATGTGTAAAGCTCTCAGCTCGAAGCCTGGCCCACAACAAGTGCTCCCTGAAAGTTAGCTCTTGTTATCAGTCATCACTAATAAATTAAGAATAATTTCTACTTCTATTGAATTATTTTTATTACAACTGGAAAATAAATAGAATTAAGAAGTTAGAAGCAAAAAAATCAAGAGTCTCCTGACTAACCCTGCTTCCTAGGGCAGTAATTTTAAAATTCTTTTTAGCTGTCTCTTCCGGTATTCACCTCTATTTTTTTTAGACACAATGTATAAATTAACCAAATTGGGACATTATTTATATCTTCCTATCTTAGTAAATGAGGAGTGCTGTTTTCCCTTCATATACTGTGGTCAAATCCTCCTTTGATATTTCTCGTGTTTGATTATGACAGTATTATTAACGCTGAGGCCCAAGTGGTGTGTCATGATGAGCTTTCCTCTTTTGTAGAGCATTGATTTTCCTGGAATTTGTAATTGTCTTATTTTCATTATCTTTGTTTTCTCTGAATGTGTGTCTGTCTCCCCATACTCTCTGAGGGCTCAAAATACCCTGCTGTGATTTTTCACCTGTCTGATGAACTCCTGATTCCACTTCCCACCCCTTGGAGTCATCTAAATTGGAGCCCTAGTGCCCATGCTCCAGTCTGGACACAAGGATCTCTGGGCCTGCTGCTCAGCTATAACCCTGGGAATCCCATTGGCTTCTGTCTGTATTGATCCTTTGTTCCTTGGGCTCTGTGGATGTCTGTTTTTTTGGCTCCCTCCTCATTTCGTGAGAGCACATTCCTCCAGTAGCTACAGAAAGGCTGGCAGGCTGTCACTTTTTTGTTTTTGAAGGTTTTTCATGAAATAGCTAAAAAAAACCAAACAAACCCAAAAACCTATTATATTTGATTGTCAAGTTGGCTAGGTAAAGAATTTTTGATTGGATGAATCATTTTCACTCAGAATTTTGAGGTTATTATTCACTTATCATCTGATTTTTCATGCTATTGTGGGAAATCTGGCCTTTGTTTTTGTCAGTCTTTCATATGTGCCTATTTTTCCCTTCTAGGAGCTTCCAATTTACTCCTGGTATTTCTGATTTTCACCATGATATACTTTGGAATGGGTTTTTTTTCTACCCCCTCCTGAGCACTTGTCTTTATTGTCTGGAAACTGTGTCCTTCAGTTTGGTTTCTTTTCTTTCTTTCTTTTTTTAAAATTTAAATTCTGTTACTCTTTTCTCACCACTTTTTCTCTTCTCTCTCCTTCTTTGGTCCTCTACTTATTCTTTATCACCTATTTTATCTCATTTTTTTGTCCTACTTTTTGGAAAGGTTTCTTATGCTTTATTTTTTCAGTCTTCTGCTAAATCTTTATTTTGGATATTGTACTTTTAACTTCCAAGTTTCTTTCCTGATTTTTGATTGTTTCTTGCTTCAGGGGTGGAATATGTTCTGTTACTTCTCCAACATGATTGAGCGTTTCTTTTCCTTCCTAGATTGTCTATGTCCTTTGAATACCTGCTGTCTATTTATTTTGCTGCCTCAATTATGTTGGAAGTTTCCCTTACATTTCTGGTGTCCCTTAGCTTTCTCTTAGTATGGAAGAACACACATTTAAAAAGCTGGGTAGGTGCTCTGTGTCTGATGGCAGAGCTTGCCATTTGGTGAATCTCACTGTCGGGTAACAGGAGGGCAGGAGGTGGCATTTTTGCTGGGGTGCTGGGTGTCAGAACCCAAGGTCTTAGCTCTGGGTTGCTTTGGCTCCTCAGGAACAGGATTTTCCTGTCTCTGGCTGCAGCTTTGTTGGGGTGGGTTCAGGGTTGTAAGCCTACCTGCTGTCATTCTAGAGCTGGGAGTGTGGGGTGGTGATGGGAAAGTGCCTGGGTCCTTCTGTTCACTCTGCAGACTTTTACCTAATTCCCCTGCTACAATTCTAGTACCTCACCAAAGGTCTTCTTTATGTATGAGGCTCCTAAGTCCATAGACTTTGGTTCATTTTCTCCAGAAAATAAAGAGGTCAAGGAAAGAGTAGTCATCTACTATCTAGGGTGGGAATGGGAATCTGCTTAAAGTTGTATCATATTTGGACCACCCTATTTCTTGTGTTGTCTGTCCTTGAGTTCTAATGACCCTTTCTTTCCCTGACTACTGGCCTTTCCCATGCTCATGTATATATATATTTTTTAAAGTTTTCAACATATCCTTTGTTTTATTGAATTTTTCTTTTTCCATGATCTTGCTTCATTTGGACTAATTGCTCTCTGGACATAAATTATATCCTGGGATTTCCTTTCATAGATCTCAATTGTATCCACTATTTGTTTGTTTATTTGTCGACTCCTTGTTTTGCTGAAGAAAAATACCCAGATGCCGTTGGAGGAAAGAGTATGTGGGAGTAAAACTTTCTGAGCCTGCCAGTGTATTAGTGTCTTTAGTCTTCTCTCACATTTAGTGATGGTTTGAGTGGGTATAAAATTATAGGTTAAAAATTGCTTTTCTGGGAACTTCGAAGCCATTGCTTTGTCTTCTAGCATCTAATGTTGCAGATAAGAAATTTAACTCCAGTCCTAGCTCTCATTTGTCTGTGGCCAACTTTATTTGAAAGTTTTTAGGAAATATTTTATTCAGGGTATTCTGAAACTTCATAAGGAATGCTTCTCCCTCTGATTCTGCCAGGGCTGGGCCCTTCCAGTGTCACTTTTTCAGAGAGGCTACCCCTCCCTGCCCAATCTAAGGGAGCCCACTCTCCTCTCATTCTTTTTTTTTTCCCCTTAAAGATTTTATTTATTTATTTATTTATTTATTTATTTATTTATTCGGAGAGAAGGGGCACAAGTTGGGGAGAGGGGCAGAGGAGGAAGCAGACTCCCCACTGAACAGGGAGCCCAATGTGGGACTCGATCTTAGGACCCTGACCCGAGGATAGACACTTAACCGACTTAGCCACCCAGGTGCCCTCTCCCCTCATTCTTTATCCAATCATTCCTCCTTAGTCTCCTTATAGCACTTACTACTAGCTGAAATTCCCTCATTTAATTATTTGCTCTGCTCATGCCTCCTCTTTCTAAACTATGAGCTCCTTGAGAACAATTACCATAGTGGCCTCCATAATAGTTGCAGCCCCACCATCTGAAGCAATGCAGGACCTTTGCTGCATGAGGGAAAGAATGAACAAATGAATGTTTTGGCCCAGGACTTTGTTCATTACGTTAGGCACCCTCTGAGACATCTTATGCTAACACGTCTGTCTTCTTTACCCCAGAGAAGTTTTCTTTTGCTATAGCTTTACTCATTCTCTCCATTTTCTGTGCACTCACCAGGACTCCTGCTAATCCAACACTGGGACTTACAGCCCTGTTGCCTGGATGTGTGGTTTGCTCACTCATCTTTCCTCTGTCCTTCGCTATGAGAGATTCTACCATACTTTGTCTTCTATTCTTTATGTAAATTTTCTTTATTTTGAGAACTTTTTTCTTTGTTGTATTCTGAGTATGTCCTTTTCATAACATTTTCTGTCCTTTTAAGGAGTAATATCTTCTCAGATCTGTATATATAATTAGATTTTTCTCTTCACTTTGTTTTTATGCCTCACATTTTGCCATTTAATGTTAAGGGTGAGTTTTTTCTGTTTGTTTATTCTGGACTTTACAGGTCGACAGGACTCAGTCTGTCACCCTTCAGGTTATGTGCCCCACCCTCACCCCCCTACAAAAATTAGGGAATTTTAGCTTTTTAAATTTCTTTCGATATCTTTAGAGAAGAGCTTTGTGGAGAATGTCTGGGCTCTGATGGAGGTGAGTGAATATGAGAAAGGAAGGGCCCAACAATACAATTTTCTCTCCCTCAAGCCTCAGGTTCATCCTCACCTTTGGCTTCTGCCACATCTGGTGACTTTAAGCTCAGAACCTTCTGGAGCCTTGTGGAGGGTTCTGGGGCAGGCTGGCTCTCCTCCGAGGCGGGGGATCTCCTCATCACATAAATTTATGCCTATCCACTTGCTATTTTCGTGAAATTTGGTGTCACTTTTCATTCCTCATTGCTAGTTTTATTCCTTTTAATCTTTCTTGCTTTAATTTTCAGTGCATTCTCAGCAGGGAGGGAAGGCAGACTCACTGTCTTACCTGCTTTTAAACTGCAAGTCCCCTCAAGACTTTGGAGCCCTTGCTTCGTACCGTATCTGTCTTGCCAATCCTGAATCAACTGACTCTGGGCTCTCCAGCACCATGGGCAAAAATTATATAATTGTGCTGATTGGTGCCATTACAAATTTATGAGTTCCAATCTTAGCAGGCCCTCATCTTTGCTGAGCAATCCATTTCTTGGCCCTACTCAGCTTCCTTTCCTATGCCCCAGGATGGCTGCACTTTTAAAAATTCTTTTCTTGAAGTGTTCTATCTTAGTCTTGATTTTCTTGTTGGGCATCCCAGATTCTGTGTTAGTGAGAAAACAGAGGTCCCAGTAAAGAACTTCTTGACCTCAGCCCCACTTCCCCCCACAAACTCTTTTGTCAAAGGTAGGTTTGTTTTCAAAGAAAAGGACCAGAGCCATCAATTTTCTAGCTGCATGGCCTTGCAAGAAAACTACCATATATTGTTGAGTATTGGCTTCCTCATTATTAAATTGGTGATAATGTCAGTGCCACTGGATTGCAAGCATAATTAAAGTAAAACATATGTAGTTGAAAAGTTAAAATACTTCAGAAGGGTAAAAAATGAGAAGTCAGTGTCTCTTTTCTTCATCCCCAATTTCCAGTTTGAAGCATTCCAATATTTCAGACAAATGTTTGTAGTTTTGGTTTTGAGGATTGTATTAAGGAGGTTTTCTGATATTTCCTAGTGCAGTATCCAGCACATAGTATGTGCTGAAAATGTTAGTTTTTTTTTTAATTTAAGATTTTATTTATTTATTTGACAGAGAGAGAGAAAGAGCACAACTAGGCAGAGAGGCAGGCAGAGTGGGGAGTGGGAAACATGCTCTCTGCTGAGCAGAGAGCCTGGTGTGGGGCTCTATCCCAGGACCCTGAGATCATGATCTGAGCTGAAGGCAGAGGCTTAACCTACTGAGCCACCCAGGTGCCCCCAAAATGTTAGTTTCTTGTCTCTTCTCCCTTTTCTTCTAGATCATACGAAGCTTTTCTTCTTTAAGCTCCCTTTTCTTCTTTAAAAGATGAATGAATGTCTGTCATCTCCCTCTATGCAGGGATGTTATTCATCTAGTGGTTCTAAACTTGTAAGAACTTGATGAGAATAAACGTCTACATCCACATCTAAATCCATGATTTATGGTATACTTCTTCTCATTTAATTGTATTTAATGAAGAAAAACTTGAGTAGGTGTTCTGAAGGCTGCTTCAAGGATCCACTCATTCCAGTATCTGCAGCCTGACTTCAAGCACAGTTTATAAATCAGCAAAATAAAAAACCCGATTTCCTTGGAAAATTCCTCTGGGTTCCCAAATACTTCTAGGAAGATAGTATACTAATACTGATAGTACAGTAAAATTGAATCAGTATAAACACCTGGTAGATGGTGTAGGTGAACAGGCTTGGCACTTTTAGAGTAGCAGTTCTGTTTGTGTGAGGAATAAGGGGACCCAAGGAGGGTGTGGGCTACATTTCAGTCTCTACTTGTTCCTGTGGCTGGGTCCTCTTGTGCAGTGTACAACCTGCTCATTAGTATGAGTTGGCCTATTAAGTAAAAACTGTTTTCTGTTCTGTATGATTTTGAGGCTTCATATGGGATTTTTTTTTTTCTCCTTTAAAGCCGACAAAGAGAGAGATGGAGGGAGTGGCAGTGAAAAGGGGAGTCTTTGTTAGGCATCTGTTTGGCTCAGGTGTGGTAATTGGCACCTGTTTATGTGTATCTTTTTAATATAATGCTTACAACTTTACTGTGTGCATGATTATCCATGTTTTAATTAAAGAAACTGTGCTTAGAGATGAAGTGATTGGCCCACAGTCCTCAGTTAATAAGGAGGAGGACTGAATGAAACCCAGCTGTGTGAGTATGGACGCATTCGTTAATTTTCTGTGCTTGGTTTCCACATCTTTAAGGTGAAAATACTGACAGATACGATCTTACTGAACTGCCGCAGGGACTGAATAATGTGGTTGGTGCATTCCTTACCCTGTCTGCCTCTATTCCCTCATCATGAAGATGGGTTAATAACAGTACCAATCTCTCAGAAATAGAGAAAGAATAAAATAGGAGAAAACCCATACATAATAAGCAATTGATAAATAATGATTTAAAGATTTTATTTGTTTGAGAGAGAGAGAGAATGAGAGAGAGCATGGTGGGGGGAGGGTCAGATGGAGAAGCAGACTCGAGCCTGATACGGGACTTGATCCTGGGACTCCAGGATCATAACCTGAGCCGAAGAAGTTGCTTAACCAACTGAGCCACCCAGGGGCCCAATAAATAACTATTTAAAATGGTATTTTTTTTTCTCATTTGGAATAAGAGAAAGAAATTCAGAAGGATTAAATAACTTGTTGAGTCACACAGTCAGAAAATGGGAGAACTAGAATTTGAAGCCAGGTTTCTCTGATCCTGAATGCAGTGCTTTTCATTATTAAAATGTTCTGAAAGAAGAAAAACCAACACAAAGAAGCAAGCACAGTGTATAGGCTGCCTCCATTTATTAAAGCTTGTATGAGAAGCTCCGGGTTCACCAGCAGGGTGAATCTTCATGATGATCCATCTTTCAATTAGTATCAAATGCTCAAGAGGCACCTGAATACCAGCTGTGGGGTTGAGATGTTTTAGAAAAATGAAATTTTCCTGTTCAGCCAAGATGGAATCACAGTCTTTTTGTGGAATGAACCTGACATGTTGTTAGTGGTTCCCCTAGAAAATTCAGGTTTGACAACCAAGATGTAGAAATAACCTAAGCGTCCATCGATGGGTGAATGGATAAAGAGAATGTGATGTATACATCCAATGGAATATGATTCAGGCTTAAAAAAGAAAGAAATTTTGTAATATGTGGCAAAATGGATGAACCCTGAGGACATCATGCTAGGTGAAATAAGCCAGTTACAGAATGACAGATGAAGAACAATTCTGATTCTATGAGGTATCTAAAATAGTTAAGGCAGAACAGTCGCTTGGGGAAATGGAACATGAGGAGTTACCAGGCAATGGACATCAAGTTTCAGTCGATTAAGAGGAATAAGCCCTAGGGATCTGCTGTACACACTGTATTGTACACTTAAAATTTGCAAGAGGGTAGAGCTCATGGTCAGTGTTCTAATCATAATAAAATAAAATTGAAAGAAAGAAATTCAGATTTGAGAATTTGATGATTTTTCATAATGGAAGATCTTAGGCACTCTGGTTAATATCCTGGCCCATTCCCAACTCAGTTACATTCCCAGCACCCACTTGAGCATAAGATGCATGGATGCCTGCCTGTCATGTTTCTCCATAGGGAGACACTTAAGGGGAGGCAGAAAGATGGTTAAGGGGCTCCTCTTTGATTTACAGTGAACTGTAAAAGTAGTCAAATAAATTTATGTAATTATGTATGTATGTGTGTGAGTGTGTATATATTCTCTCTCTCTCTCTCTCTCTATATATATATATATATATATATTATAGAAATGAACTATAAGCTTACTAATAAAAGTAGCTAGGATAATCCAGAGACACACCTACTTAACATCTCTTGTAAACTGTCCTCTACTTTTCAGGAATTTCTTTTAAAGTTAATAAGGTCTATAATAAAAAATATATTATTATATATAATATATATTCTATAATAGTTCTATATTCTATATTCTAAACAGCCTATATTCTAAATACATTCTATTTTTTAATTCTAATTCTTATTTTGAATACATATATTAGAATTCTATATTCTAAATATTCTATAATAAATAAGAGGTCTTGAGTGGCACCCAAAGCTTTAAATAACCGGCAAAAACTTCAGTGGGTTAAACTGTCTGTAAGACACAGTTTGACACAGACACAGGAGATAAATGGTTTTGTTAGAGAATTTAGAAGCGATTGGCCAGACATGCTAGGTATCTGGAGAGCTGGTAGTAGAGTACTACCTATATACACCATATGGCAGGAGCAGGAGTGATGACAAAGAGGATGAAATGCATTTTGGAAAAGTTGCAACAAAGGTCTGAATTAGCAGGCTCTATTGAATTTCTGTAGTCTTAGCATTTTGGCTCAATAAAACTATATTGAGAGAAATAACTTCAGGGAAAAGTCCCTACCTCTGAGATTTTGGACTTGTTTGAACTTGGTGGATCTCTCCATCCAACAGTCACTGCCAAACACAGGAAACTGAGAAAATGCTTCCTTGTCACTTCACAGCTCAAGAAATCATCCTTGGAAAAGTTCTGGCCCAATAATTCAAGTCTGAAGTAATTTCAACCAGAAGATGATATAATAGATCTTAGTTTTAAGTTCAAAGAGACGACACTTGATAAATGAAAGATAATAAAGCTAGCATTATTAAATGATTTATCAAGCCTCGGTACTGTTGAACAATTCTGTACATGGAAATCAGATTTAACTCCATTTTTTAAAAAATTACTTGAGGAAAAGCTAAAGAGCAAGGAATTCACATTATGCAATGTGTTTATATAAAGTCTTACTTAAGCCACAGTGTTCACAGTAAATCCTGACTCTTACAGCTCTGAGATGATTCTGACATGCCTGTGTGAAATACAGACACACAGGTGAAGCCAAACACACTTCCTAATTCCAACTGCAGGAAGGGACACTGGGTGGCTTAGTGGGTTAAGTGTCCGCCTCTTGATATGGCTCAGGCCATGATCTCAGGGTTGTGAGATCGAGCCCTGCATCAGACTCTGTGCTGGGTGTGGAGCCTTCTAGAGATTCTCTCTCTCCCTCTCCCCTCCAGGCACCATCCCCCCACCCAAAAAAAAGAGAAGAAAGAAAAGGAAAAACACAATAAACAAACAAAAAGCTGCAGGTTATATGTATATGATTCGATCTGTTTTTGGCTCTTTCTAGCTTTGTGAACTTTGACAGTATCTATCCTCTCCAGTATTCAATTTCCTCATCTAAAAGATGAAGGCACAGTCATAATAGTTTTAATTCTCATGAGGAATAAATGAGGTAATTTATATAAAGATCTTGGTACACAATTCCTGGAGTAAAAATAGGGCTATGTAAATGTTAGTTTTAAATGATAACTTTGATTATGATGATAATAATAATAATTATAAACCTGAAATTGAACAGCTATATATAGCCAGGGAAGCATTTTAATATGAAGCCAAAAATTAAGTGGAATCGAAAGGAAACATTCTAATTGAAATCTTCTTGAAGGTTGAGATAAATTGATAGCGATTAAGATATTATGAGAAAGATATCAATTTTTTCTTGGTGATTAGTATATTGTGATAAAAGAGTATTTGCTACATGAATCATATTCTTCTAATCCATGTGACTTGAGCATAAGATGCATGGATGCCCACTTGTCAAGTTTCTTAATAGGGAGACACTTAAGGGGAGGCAGAAAGATGGTTAGGGGGCTCCTCTTTGATTTGCAGTGACCTGTAGAAATATGTCAGATGGGGAGGTCCAAGTAATCTTCAGGTCTTTTGGTGGAGTGATTTGACATACTTTGTGTGTGTGTGTGTGTGTGTGTGTGTGCTTGTGCCCACACTAGTGAGAGAGGGATTGAGACAGAGACAGAGAGATAAATTTGAGAGCAACTGTGTCCTTACTTACCCAGCTGTAATGGCCCCATGGTAGACGATATGACTTATGTTAAACCATGATATGTTTGATTTTTATATATTACTATATTACTTTAAGTAAACGTTGATCCTCAAGCAATTGATTTGATAAAGACTGGGCGACAAACTTGCTCATTTTCCCTTTTTTGTTCACTTGGTCTCCCTGTGGCTGCTTTTCTTGAAGCCTTAATGATGGCGGGCATGTCATTACATCTCTCATAGTTTCTTTAAAACCAGCAAGTGGTACTCGATGATCTCAGAGACTGCTCCCATCTGTCTAGTTCTGTAATTCTGCGATTCTTACAGGTAAGATCTCATATGTGACTCTCACAGGCTTGCATCTTGGACTCTGTGGTTGGTTGTTGGTCCACTTGTTAGTGAAGCCTTTTTCTATTTTCTCTCTCTCTCTCACTCTCTTTTGAGATTTTATTTATTTATTTGTCAAAGAGGGAGAGAGGACGCACAAGCAGGGGGAGCGGCAGGCAGAAGGAGAAGCAGACTCCTGCCTGAGCAGGGAGCCTGATGCGGGACTTGATCCCAGGGTCCTGGGATCATGGCCTGAGCTGAAGGCAGACATCTAACTAACTGACTGAGCCACCTAGGCGTCCCCTTGAGGCCTTTTTCTTCACTTGGAAATGAACACTTACCTTGCCTCTGAGCTGCCAGGAGCCTTTTACTTGTAAAGCTAACTTGTCAGAAATGCTTTAGTTATTGGAAACGTGATGCACAGTCCCTTTGCACAGTGGAGGTGTGGTGTCCCACGGCCCTTGTGCATTTGTCCTCCCATGGTGGGTTCCCTTCAGGCTAATGAACGGTTGCTTAGTGTTATTCATGTTTACACACTTATACCCTTATTATAACCCAGCCTGTTTTCTGGAAAGTGAGTGATAGTCAAACAAGACATTATTACTCTTTAAAATGTATTTCTTTTGTAACATCTGCACCGTGTAGCGTCTTAACCATGTTGGTATCTTTCCTTTTTTGGTGCCACTCTGGCCTTTTCCCCTAATGACTTTCTCATGAATGCCCACTTCTTTTCACTGCTGTTTATGTTTGTTACCTGTTTTGATTTTCTTAGAGCCTTACTGGATCGTTTCTTTGTTTCAGACATCATGTTCTCATGAGAAAAGCAAACATACCCAACGTGACCTGGGACTGGGCCTCTGTTTCTGGAACTCAGGAAAGCTTTTGCTTCCTGTCATCAGTGGGTTTTGAGCATCTGTTTATATTCTCCTAGATTCCTTTCTCTTGAGTGGACAACCCATGAAAGAGAGGTGTTTGGGAGCTTGTGGAGGTCATAAATGAATATGAATCATGCTCTTAATAAGAAATTCCTTATAACTTCTTGATAGCAATAGTAAGAACTATAGTGTATGGATTTGGAGCCTGTCATTTTTAGTGACGAAGCACGCAGACAATAAAACCCCTTTTATTTGGTCATGGCTTGCAATGTGGCTCTTGAAGAACTAGCAAAGAGAACAGTAATGGACACAGAACACTTTTCATAGGGTACCAGTTAAGACAGCACTAATCAGCATTAAAATAAATCATTTGGTCTCTCTGGACCTCCATTTAGTCATTTGTGGGATGTAGTAGTAGGTCTGGAATAGGCTTTCTCACCTCATCCTCAAGACCACTAAGACTCGGGCAATGGGAGTAGTGCGGGGGTTGTGTGGGGGTTTAAATTGTGCATGAGGGCACAAATGTAGTCATCAGGGTTGTTGTATGTGGGGGTGGTGTGGGGTGGTTCTGTGTATTGAAGCACGTCTAGAAGCATCTGTGGCCCCTACCCAGTGAGTAGCACTCCCTTAGTTGTGACAACCAAAATGTCCCCTAGGGAACAAGATTGCCTCTGTGGAGAATTACTGGCCTAGAATCACATATTTTTAAAAACATACAACAAAATAATATGAATCCAAGAGTTTGTGGGCATAATCATCAAAGTTTTATGACAAAATTTCTTCTGAGAGTCACATAAATGAAGAACAGTTTATTTCACTTTGCCTCCTTAGAAGCCTTTCTTCATAAGTTTTTTAAAAGATTTTATTTATTTATTTATTTATTTATTTATTTATTTATGATAGAGAGAGAGAGCAGGAGCAGGGGAGCAGAGGGAGAAGGATTGCAGGAAGCAGGCTTTCTGTGAGCAGAGAGCCCTATGTGGGACTCAGTCCCAGGACCCTGGGATCATGACCTGAGCCAAAGGCAGACACTTAACCAACTGAGTCATCCAGGTGACCCTCTTGATAAGGTCTGAATACGGCTATGTATTTTTTCCTTTAAATAAAATTTGAGGACTCAGTTATCAACGTGTAAAAGAGAACACAGGAGAGACACCTTTGAACAAATAATGCTTTATGTGTGTAGACTAACACACAGAGTTGGGACAAGGAGTGGTTACTCAACATAGGCATTAAAGATAAGTTCTGGCATGTAAGAGATATTCTAGAACATTGTTGGATGGGTGGACAGATGATGGATCTGTATTACTCATGTGGTTTTGGGAACAGTATTTCATCAGTGACAAAAATAGTGGTCATAGAAGCCAAGGAAAGAGGTCACTGGAGAACCCCTTTCGTTCTTCCAAGGGTCCCTTGGGGGTCCCTGCCTGTGTCTGCTCTTCCACAGCATTTTCTTCTACTTCTCTCCCCAGCCCTGTATCCTTTCCTTACTTGCTCCCCCTGTCCTTTATATTTGTTGCCTAGATCGATTGTATTGGAACTTTGCATATTGTATCATTTCTTTGTATCAGACATCATGATCCTATGAGAAAACAAAACCTACCACTTTGACTGGGAATCCACATCTGGGCATTCTGAAGTAAGGACTGAATCATTCATTCCTCTCTGGTTGTTTGAATCAAAACTAGTGATGTGATTCCCGTTCTTTGAAAATCACTTATGACTCAATTTTTAGAGTCCCATGTCTTTCTTTGATAATTTCTTCCAGAATAATTCAAGTTTTTGGTCAGAGGAACCTGTGTCGACAACTGTGATGGATGGATTTTGCTGGTGCCCTCCTAATGGTGTTATTGATCTGGCAAAGGAAAGTGTTTCCTCTCTTTTATAGTTAAAGAAATCGAGGCCTGGGTTTGTTCAGACAGAAAGCTTAATGTCTACAATAAGCGAGTAGTTATACAGGGGTTAGAACAGCTGAGCCCAGATCTGTGGCACCAAGATGGAAGACAGAATTGAGGCATGATACATAATTTGATACAGAAGTCTTAATTTTATGGTACCAGAAGATTGAAACTTTTTTTTGTGCTTTGTTTAAAATGATACTAAATGATAATTATCCAAGGTGGTTACTTTACAATACCACAGCTTTGATTTAAGGGGACTAGCTTCTCTAAAATGGACAAACTACTTAACGTCGAATGTCGAGAACTTTCTTTAGAGTTTTATTTTAGTAAATGTTGCTCATGACCTGCTTTTTCCTCTCTAGACCTTCTCTCACCATGCCTCACAGGAACCTGACAGGAAGCTGCAATGTTAATTGTGGTTGTAAGATACACGAGTATGAGCCAGTCTGCGGATCAGATGGAATTACATACTTTAACCCTTGTCTGGCTGGCTGTGTTAACAGTGGTAATCTTAGTACTGGGGTGAGTATTTTTCGCAAGTTCCTGTACTTTTGTTGATCCAACATCCTGTGACAAGACATGTTAGGATTCACAGGCTAACACGTGGCTTCTATTCCTCTTTTCAAGAAATTTCAAATAACCTACAAAATACATCTTGACAAAAAGCCAGAGGAAAGAAAATTATGCAATGCTATCATTTTCTTCAGGGACGAAGGGAACATGTGGGTGCAGTGACTTATTTCCACATCAGCCCTCTCCCACTTCACATTCTGTGCCAACTCAGTGAAACGTGAGAAGGTTGAATGCTAGGCCTCTCATTTCTTACTCTGCCAGGGCCCTTGTGATGCATTTGAAGGTCAAGATGACCACATTTGGTGCTGGCAGAAGAGAATAGGTGAGCATCTTCTCTGATCAGAGTCTGCGAAGATGGGCAATGACCATTTTTCATAGAATATGAGTTCAAACTTTCTTTTTCTTTCTTTCTTTCTCTCTCTCTTTCTTTCTTTCACTTTCAGAGTAAAGATATTTCTGTCAGTTCAAGAATAGGCTATTTTGAGAATTCCCTTCCCTGTGAATTATAAATAAGCTGTAATACTGTGGGAGGTTTTCATATTCTACTCAGTTCTTTACTGAGCCTGATTTCATTCTTTGCATAAGGACAGATTGTAGGAGGCTGCTTTAATTAAAAAGTTAAGGTGCATTGGCTTGTATTGTGTAGGTGTTAAGGGATTAGACCATTGACGGTATGTTTTGGGTTTGTCATATTTGATTTCTGAGTTTTAAGCTATACTGATAAATGGAGAAATCCTGTTGCTGGCTCCCCATTATATAATTGGTGTGTGCCAAGCTGGAAGAGACAACAAGATCTGTTCTCAGTGGCTAAGTCCTTCCCTGGGAGTGAGCGAGGGAGTCCTCTAAGGCACAGTCCTCATTCTTAAAAAGAGGCCAGCAGTCCCTGAAGCACAGATGGCCAAACGGTTCCCATTCTCATATTTGTTGCTACTGCTTCTCTAAGTGGCTGAGAGCTCACAGTGACAGGGAGTTCAAGCCTGATGTCTGTTCAGTAAAAACAATGTAAGAGGCAGAAAGAGTCATTGGTTGCTTTTATTTGAAATACCTTTTTAAGTCCTTGAATTAGCTTTTTTCAAACGAAACAGTCAATGATATGTTCCCTGGTCTTGGCCTTGGAGTCATCAACGGCTGCATCGCGTGTTCTCTGCATTTATTTAACAAATATTTATGTTAGGTCCTACGCTGTGTCCAGGTTGATGCCGGGGGCTCTGGTGGGCACAAGTAAACAGAAAGCTTGGTTCCTGTTTTCGAGGGGCTTCTTTAATCAGACAGCCCAAGAATTGCACAGCAGTGGGAGCAGGATATAGTTGTGACCAAAATGAGCATATGGAATGTGAACGCTGTGGAACAGAGTGCTGAAAGCTCCTTATAAAAGTTTAGGTTTAAACGATTTGGCCAGCAGACACTGTTGGATGCACACTTTAGATCATTACTGTTAGCAAGGAGGCTGTATTTTCAGTTAAATATTATGCATATTTTTAAAAATTTAAATTCAGTTAGCCAACATATAGTACATCATTAGTTTCTGATGCAGAGTTCTGTGACCCAGCAGTTGGGTGTGATACTCAGTGCTCATCATATCACTTGCCCATCTCCCAATTACCCCATCCGCCCTATCTACCTCCCTTCCAGCAACCTTCAGTTTGTTTCCTAGAGTTAAGGGTCTCTCATGGATTGTCTCCCTCTCTGATTTCTTCCCATTCAGCTTTCCCTCCCTTCTCCTATGAGCCTCTGTTGTGTTTCTCATGTTCCACATATGAGTGAGGCCATATGATAATTGTCTCTCTCTGTTTGACTTATTTCGCTCAGCAAACATTACCCATTCTTAAATACTAGAGCTATTTTAGAGCATTTGACTTTGTCCTAATTTTCCTATGCTTTAGGTTGGCTCACAACCCATCTTTGCTATCCCTTAGATAAGGAATTACACAGAATGCACCTGTGTCCAAAGCCGGCAAGTGATCACTCCACCCACGGTGGGACAGCGCGGTCAGCTCCGTGTGGTTATTGTCAAAACCTATCTCAACGAGAACGGCTATGCTGTGTCTGGGAAGTGCAAAAGAGCCTGCAATACCCTTATCCCATTCTTAATTTTTCTCTTCATCGTCACCTTCATCACAGCATGCGCCCAACCGTCAGCCATCATAGTGACACTCAGGTGAGAACAGCACTCTGCTTGCCTGGTGGCGGGAGGCAGGGGTGTACACTGAGAATGGCCAGAGAACACGTTCCAAGCTGGGACTCGTGTGGTAAGGTGGAGAGGAAAGCAGAGTTAGATTGTACGGGGAAGCACTCAGACCTTTGCTTGTTGAATTTATTAAGAGAAGTGTTTTCCCAGATCAGGAAGGGAATGGAAGGTTGTAATGTTTCATACTCCAGAACGTTCGTTATTCAGATGGGTTCTAGGTTTGCAGTTTAGTGAAACTTCTTTGGGGTGCCTTTTGTTCCTGAAGTCTGTGCCCTAAATGGTTCAAGTTCAGGGGCTGAAAGCTATCACCATGTTAGGCACAAGGAGCCTGACTCCCAGACGGGGCAGGAAGTCATTCGGCGAAGTCTCTAAGTCTCGCATACAGCGAAGAGTATTATCTCCAACCTGGTAGGTAGGTAGTGCCCCCAGGATCAGTGGACGTTTCATGCTGGGCCTGCAGTTCAAAATGCAGATTCCATGAATTGTACGATCATATAAAGTTTTGGAGTTGAAACAAGGAAAGGACAGACTGGGAGATGTCATTTTCCAGCTGTTCATGCTGTGTTTTATTAGGTATCCCGTTTGTGGTTTTTTGCTTATAAGAGAACACAGGCGTTGCTTTAATAGAAGTCCTGTTAAAAATGTTGACACGGACCCATTCAGATCAGTGTGTTGGCATTTGCAGTAAAAGCTGCAGTGGGCAAAGGAGGGAAGGGGACAGCATGGTGACGGAAATGCATGCCCCCAGAAGCAGCTTCAGGGGACCAGCAGAGGCAGTGCAACAAAGGAGTGAGGAGGAAAGGGAATCAGTCCTCATTCTCCTTTTACCTCTTCCCTGGCTTCTCAGCACCCCCCAGTGCTGGGCACCTGGTGGTCATACTTGCTGGGATGTCATTCTTAGCAGGACAGTTGGGCTGTTTGCTGCTGCTTCTGTACATTTTGGCTTCCTTTCTTTATGGGATACTGAGTTAGATGTATGATAACAGCACCGGGTGGGAAGGCCCGTTGGTTGAATCTCTCAATTCCTCCGACAATGGATACTTACAGAGTGACAATGGTGTGTGCAGCATGGGGCAAATTGCTAGGAAAAGATAAGGAAGGTGGGGAGAAGATGGCAGGTGCATGGGTCCTGGGGAAGTGGACATGCTTTACCTAGAACTCAACGTGTATGACACAGAAAAGATCAGGCACTTCATCATTTTAAAAAATGAATCCTTAATAATCTCATTCTTGAAACTTTAATTCTGCAAGAGATATTAAATAACCCAGATCAGGGCTGCCCATGTCATGGCAAATCACCAGCTGGCTTCTAACCCAGAACTTCAGAAAAAGAGCCCTTTAATCTTTGCTAATTACAGATCAATAGACTCCAGTCTTCCTGCCATATAGGAATTACTTGGAGCATATGTTTTGGGAAAAGAAGAAAAACATGAGGTGGTGGGAGGGATTCACTCTTTTTCTAATGTTTGACTTGTTTTGCAGCCTTTCTTGGGACTCAACTTCTTTCTTTAAGTTCTTTCCTCTGTACTTTCCCTTGAGAAATTACAGGAATAACTTTCAGTCGACACACCTGCCCTCTGGAAAGTGTAGGCAAATAGAAAAAAAAAATGCAGTAGTTAGGATAAATTATCGTATCTATTTTTTGACGGAACTGATTTTATTTATTTATTTTTTAAAAAAAGATTTCATTTATTTATTTGACAGACAGAGGTAACAAGGAGGCAGAGAGGCAGGTAGAAGAGAGAGGGGGGGAAGCAGGCTCCCCATTGAGCAGAGAACCTGATGCAGGGCTCGATTCCAGGACCCTGAGATCATGACCTGAGCCAAAGGCAGAGGCTTAACCCACTGAACCACCCAGGCGTCCCTCACAGAACTGATTTTAGAAGCTCAGAGCTGATTTTGCCCCTTCAACCATGAACCTTTGGCCCTCCACCAATATTTACAGAGTTAATCAGGACTTCTTTGAGTCTTCAATGGGGAGAACTCATTCACTGATTTAGCTACTTCAGCAGACTTGTTTGGCTGTTGTTAATAAATTCTAGGAAATAAATATTTTGGCACAGCCGCTCTTGCTCTCTGGCTCTGTACTAAGCAGGCGTGATTTGATGTTTGTTTTCTTGAGGCCAATGTTATAAAACATTTCTTTCTTTCCCTTCACCATAGGTCAGTAGAAGATGAGGAGAGACCTTTCGCGCTGGGAATGCAGTTTGTTTTACTGCGAACACTTGGTATGTTCCTGAATTTCCGCATGGGCCTCTTAGTTCCTCTTTACAGATGGCAAATTCTCATGGTCTTTTAAAAAATGGCAAGTCGATCTTTTGTTACCCTTAGTAGTAGCTAGGATTTTATGGGTTAGCGGCAAGGGCACAACTTTCTTATTTTCTGATTTGAACTAGAAGCTACCCAGTCCTGTCGTTTGAGGAATCAGAATACAATGGACTTTAGAACAGTTTCTTTTTCACCATAAGCATAAATGTGGGCTAGATTCCCTAGAGCGTTTTTGGTACCATAAGAAATATTGAACCAAGCTATTATAGTGGGCTTATTATGATCCTGGCATTTTTGTCCCTTTATGACTTTTTTTCACATGAAAGTGATGGAAACTGGCACTCGTATTATTTGCAAAGATTTTAATTTCTTACTTCTTTATAAGAATTTTATTGGGCCAGGCAAAAAGGATACCTATTGAGTTTTCTGAGAAAAGAAATTAAAAATTCTGAAAAGAAAAAAGAAATATCCCCAAATTGATACATCAGGAGTCCCCTTTACTTATTAACAAGAGCAGGTCATTAGCACGGTCTGTATATGGCAGAATTCATTAGGGCGTGAAGAACATCGTTCTGATTTTGACAAACACGGTCTCACTCTGTCGTGTTTTGGGACAATGCATGGGAAATATCTTGTGAAGTAGCCCATTGCCTTGATCAATTTCAACGTATTTTTTATTGACTTCCCCATCATCAAGCACATTTTTTCTTTCACGAGTGGCAGTCTGTCATTTTCTTCAGCTGTTTTTTCTCCCAGTAATCAGTATCATTGTCCATAAGACAAAAAAAAAAAAAAGAAAGAAAAGAAAAGAAAAAGAAATAGGTTTTTTGATTTGAATTTTTAATTTCCATTTTGAAGGGTGAAACACTTTAAAATGCTATCATTTGACCCTCTGAAACATTAATCTTCTCTGGAATTCTCAATTTATCATTACGCTGTGGTTGGTGGCCCAGTCTGGGAGTAGGGAGTTTTCTCCGGTCACTCTCAGAGGTTTCTGGTTGCATTGAGTGGGTGGCTTATTTTTTTGGTACCGATAAAACTCTGAAGGTCCCATTTTTCAAAGCCAGCTGGCGAAAGGAAATTCTGGCATGCTTTGATTTACTTAAGAAGCTTGCCTTATACTTCCTGTTGAAAACTAAAAAGTTGTTTTCAAAGAAGGAAATTTGTTTAGCGAAGGGGTAGTTGAATAGGAAAAGAAGAAATAGGTCCTCCTTTTTGCTCTGCTTGTCTTTGATGTCATGGAGCTGGGGTAGTTTCATATGGAATTGGAGGTAAATGTAAGTCAATAGAGGGTTGTCGCAGTGTCAGGAATAAGTGAAAGGAGGACATTTCAGTCATCTATTTAATTCAGACTTGACTTAAGTTCTATTGATTATGAAAAAGCTATAGTTGGGCCAACAAACCAATTTCCATTCCCCAAAATTCCAAACAAAAAGGGAATTTTAAGTATTTTAGTAATGTTACATTTTAATTGTAATGAACATGTCATTTGAAATGAATACAATATATTTAAAAATATATCACTAAGTCCACCGACTTCCCTTCCTTCCTCTCTTTTCTCTTTTCTTCCCCCTTTTCTCCCCTGCTCCTTCTGATCACTTCCTTGTATAAACTCATCGAGGATCCATGGGCTGTCCTGAGGGGTCCTCGGGACGCAAGGAATAAAAGACTTGGCCTCTGCCATCTAGGAAATTATGGGAGACAAATCCGCAAACACTTTCATTGCTACGTGATAGCTGGTGCAATGAAGGTGTATACAAAATGCAGTGGGAATACAGTGGCATCTGAGTGAGTGAGGAGTTTAAAGGAGGGTTAGATGATTGTAAGGTGAACAATATGGGGATGGGGCACATTTCAGCAAAGTGAGTAACATATGGTGAAGGAAGTCTACTTGGGTAGACTTTCTTTCTTATGGGAGTGAAGAAATGTCTATCTCATTGCCCAAACAACGAAGCTACTATTCATCACAGATATTTCCCAAGCTTCAAAGATGAATTTTATGCCTTAGTTATTTCCATGCCCCAAATATCTTTATACAGTTTGCCATTTGATGTGGTTTCTGGCTTATAGGGGACAGTGTTTTCCTCGTACTCTTCCCGCACCCGAGGACTAGAACCCAACCCCGTAAGAACTAAGTGTACTGCATTTTAGTGGTTCATACAGGGTCTTAGTATAGCCTCTTGAGTATTTAATGACAAAATCTGATTTTTAAGTTTAAAAGGATCACCTGATTGAATTTTTTAGCAATCGACATCTTTACATATAACATAGAACAATAACGTATTCTGACTGAGTGGCAAATTGGAAGATTTAAAGTATTTATAATTCCGTGAACGTTTTTATAATACCTATATTATAATATAGGTATTATATTATATTATAATTCTATATCTTATATTATAATAAGATATCTTATTATATCTTATATTATAATAAGATATTATAATATTATAGTATAATAAGATGTGCCATAGTTAAAACAGTCACTTAATACAAGAAAACCACTGTCCTCAACTGGTCGGAGAGCAAACAAGCACCTTGCTCATCTACAGATCTGTTTTCTCTGATAAGATGGGCTAAACACCGTTCTTGTCTTCTTCTCTCCCGCTCTAGCATACATTCCTACGCCAATTTACTTTGGCGCCGTCATCGACACCACGTGCATGCTCTGGCAACAGGAATGTGGAGTGCAAGGCTCTTGCTGGGAGTACAACGTGACATCGTTCCGTTTTGTCTATTTCGGTTTGGCGGCTGGCCTCAAATTTGTCGGCTTTATTTTCATTTTCCTGGCCTGGTACTCCATTAAGTACAAGGAGGATGAGCTGCAGAGGCGACAGTGGAGAGAATTCCCTCTGAGCACTGTGAGCGAGGTGGTGGGTCACACCGACAAGGCCGAAAAGTATGCCCGGACTAGATCGTGCCCGGCTTTCAGCAGCCAGGGGGATTTCCGCGAAGAGACTGGTCTGCAGAAAGGGATCCAGTACACAGCACAGACCTATCCGGGGCCCTTCCCCGAAGCAATAAGCTCCCCCCCGGACCCGGGGCCGGAAGAGAGCCCTACTGCCATGTAGCCTCCCTCCTGAAGCTTGAAAACGGAAGACTTTAGTTTTGTTGGTTGAGTTGAATATGGCAACTTGAGAAACACCCGTGCCTTCTTTTCTTTCTTTCTTTTTTTAACCTCTAAAGACGCAATCCTCAAACCAACAAAACTCAGTATACACAGCCACTATTGAGTGAGGGCTGGATACCTCAACTAGACTGAGAGCCTTTACCCCCTTCTCTCCAAGAAGGAGGAGTTTAGACAGATTTGTTACCCTTTTCCGCTATGTGAATTTCATGCTCGTGCTCTAGGGTGGCATAAGGCTGAGAGGCGCCTGGTTATTGAAATTTTGGGAAGTGTATTGGCAGTACATATCATTAGCATACACTCCAGACAAAGGTGAGCTTGACCATGACTTTGCATTTACAAATCAGTTTTTAGATATGAACACATACTGTGAGTTCCGCTACAAAGCACAAACGAATTTGTCTCAACTATGCAATTTTGATTGGGAAAATGTAAGTGCAGCATGTTACTTTTTCTTTCAAGAGACTAAAGCAGATACATTTTTGAAAAGAGGACAATAAACCTTCCCTAAAGTACTGTTATTAGCATTTTAAGCCATAGCAGAGTTATAAATCAGGTAGAATTTTTCAAATGCTTCAAAGGAATCATATGCATAGTGTGATAAAAGGAACAGCTACTTTATTTCATAAGACACTTCCTTTTTTAGTCTGTCTGCCCCATCATAAGGTAAAGAGTCTGCTGAATCATAAATCTGTTAGCTTGAATTTAAACTCTGGTATTCTTTTGCCAGGGGCTTTAAAACTAATGTGCTAAACAGTATGGCTGGAACCTGATTTAAGATGCCTCATAAGGAGAGAAACTGATGGCTTTCTCATCCAAAGAAAAATGCTGCAGAAATTCTTTTATCTCTTGTGGGCCCACACAAGGGTAGCTAAGAATCGTAACCTTGACACTCAAAATAGTTGGAAAAAGAAATTCCACAGAGGTAAGACTGAGTCCCATCTGATCGTTTTAGTTATATGCCTAGAAACCCTAGCGAATCATTTTCTTTCTTATGTACAGAAAATTGCTGTGGTTGCCCCCTGAAGTTGAGTAATTAAATCAGGAAAGCTCATACCTGTGATAAGAAAATCACTCTGAATACAGGAGGAGGCGGATCTGTGAGCTGTGAGAGTATCATCCTAAGTCAGGACTGAAAATTACTTAAAATCAACTCATCTGTCATACTGAATTCCCTTTATCAGAGCTAGAACGATTTTACATCTCTCTTTGATTCTTTCCTACTGTTAACCTTCCCGAAGTGATTCTTTGAGAGGATTTCTCTGTTCCTAAATGCACTTTGCGCTCATTATCCATCATTCTTTTGAGTCCCTCCCAGAACATCGCTTTGACTTAGGTGCCACACAGAATGCTTTCTACATGGTTCTTAAGGTAGATGCTTCCTGACAGCACTCTGGACTGACAGCAAGTTAACTCATGGGGTCTTGGCTGCTCAGAAAAAGAATCCTGACAACCCGGACGTCGGAGGGACGCGGAAGGTCCAAATACCAGTATAATTGTGAACAGTTTCTGCCAAGGAGGCTATGATTATGTAGGGGCTAATTTAGGAACTGATTTCCTTGGCTGGCTTACACTCTTCTGTAGAGGGGAAATGAGTGACAGAACTGTCCCGTGATTCAGGCTTTCTGCCCTTCATCCTTGGAGGCGCTGGTGGAGTTGCGTGAACATTCCTGGGTTCAAGGTCATTTTCCTCTCCACCTAAGAACGGTGTTGTCAAATGGTTCTTTTGGTGGCATGTGGTTTGTGGCGAGGGTTATCACTATTAGACAGAATAATGTCTGGAAGGGGTGGAGCCAGTGGTCTCAGGTGACAAGGACTTCCCTCGAAATGGTCTCATTTGGCTGAGTCGTAAGTCTGCTGTTGCCTGTAATTACACTGGTGTCTGTCCAACTTGTCTCCATGTGGTATATACAGAGAACATTGTTGATTCACTTAGTGTCTACTCTGGTGCCTCAGGGTTCCCTTTTACTCTCTATGGGAGATCTTTGATCTTTTAGGTCTGTTAGAAAGTTTCCTTTTGTGTTGGAGCTGAAGATATACAGGTTGGGGAGAGGTGGTATTTGCAAAAGAATTGCATCGGGAGAATTTGGATGGAATTAGCACCTTTTTTTTTTTTTTTTTAAAGCTTAGATTGTTATGTTCCAACACTCTTAGGATCTGTCTCTTCCTGGTAGTGTATTTTTTTTTTAAGATTTTATTTATTTATTTGACAGACAGAGATCACAAGTAGGCAGAGAGAGAGGAGGAAGCAGGCTCCCTGCTGAGCAGAGAGCCCGATATGGGGCTTGATCCCAGGACCCTGGAATCATTACCTGAGCTGAAGGCAGAGGTTTTAACCCACTGAGCCACCCAGGTACACACTGGTAGTGTATTTTGAAAAGGAGCTGCTCTCAGAACTCCAGGGTAGGAAGTGACAGATTCTTCACGTATAATTAGAGAGTCCCCTTTCTTTACACTGAACAGTCATCCATCCAGTTCAGCAACCAATGACCAATTCTCTATCAGGCACTATTTCAGCCAATTACCATCTGCTGCTCTGTGAAATTCTTCAGGTCGACTGGCCAAAACTCAAAGAAATTAGCCTAAATTGTACACCACGATTGTTAATATTGTACTTCCTCAAGTATGTGATACTTATAAATAAAGGGTGTATCATTCATGTGTTGTTGGTTAATGTAGAATAAGTAGTAAAAATCACGGAAGACTGAAGTTTTAGAATACATACCAATCAAGAATTGTCCCCCAAATGCTTTGGGTCCTGGTGGCATCCTTGGAATATTGCATAGTCAACTAAAGTGACTATCTTATAAATGGCACCATTTAAGTGTAGATATGAGGTTCTCACATGTTGCTCACTTTACAGTCACAACTCCTATTTTAAATTTAATTCCCATTTTCCATGAACTTAGGCTTCTAAATACTTGTTTTGGAAAAAGGTCATCTTGTTCTTTTTTCAGCCCTGTAGATTAAGGTATTATTTGGCTTCATAGGCAAATATAATACCCTTGAGTCTAGCCTATTAATTTAGAAACTCCCAGGGGGAGGGTGCGTGGTTGAAGCACATTTTTGTTATCTTCATTAGTATGAAGTCCTCTTTTAGGTAGGTTTAATTCTTGAAAACTTTCAAAAGTCATTCAGAACTAAGGTCAGAGGAGAAAGGAGGAGCAGAGAAGAAACAAATTAGCTTTTGTGGAGTGTTGAGTATTTCAGAGAATTTTGTCAAGTATTTAACATACATCATTTATTTTAATACTGTTAATAACTTTGCAAGATAACTATTTTTATTCTTTTTTTTTTTCTTCTTAAACAGATCATGAAAACAGGCTCAGAGAGGCAAAGATATTCGTTTAGGATTGTACAGAGTGGCCAAGTTAGTGTTCAGAAGCAGGTTTCTATCGCCATGGCTTGCTTCTCACACTATCAGATGCCTACAGTGGTTTTGGTTAACAAAGGCAAGTGTGACTATAATTTAGTGAGGTAAAGCATTTCATTTTTTGATGTGTTACTGTTCCTGAGGAGTAGAGAAATTATTATTCCTTTGTGTAGAATAGAAAAAAAATTTGTAGGAAACATCAAAATTTAATGTTTAGATTTTCAAGGTAAATTTACACTTATTTAGCTAAGTGTTATATTCAACATTGTCATAACATACCTCAAGTATTTATTTATAGTCCATATTTAATATAGAACAAACCAATTTTGATGTTAGCATTGGGTCTCGGTAGAATTTCTGGAATGAATCATGAGGAAATACGGTTCAGATTTATTGAATCTGAGCTCTGGGGATTTGAAGTGTATGCTTTCTTGTTTGTTTCTTCCTCTTTCACATTGTTAACATTTCCATTAATTTTTAGTGAATATGGGTTTTAAGTTTCCTAAATAAAAGTTTTAAATGAACAGAAGCAAAGTGTTACATGTTAAATGAACATAGATTGTCACTATTAGTAGTTGTGGTCACAGATGGGAGCATGTACTTGGAAACGCAGGCATCAGAGAAGGAGGAAGTCATAATGGCCATCCTGCATTTTCACGAACTACAAAGAAGATTCTTCCTCAGTCTGCAATTCCAGCTTGCATTCTTTGGTGGACTTGGAGCCAGAAAATTTCTTTTTGGAGCCTGTTTTGCATCAACCAAAGAGCAGCTGCATGGTTTTTGAATGGACCTGAAGCATTCATGGAAATTCTGTAGTATGCCCAGGAGCGGTAGGAGAGCCCAAGTCTAGGCGGGTAGCCTATTATACTTTAAGTGTGTGTGGACTTCAGACATCCTCGATGTCGCAGAAACATGAGTCTAACTATTGCATTAGAGGGGCATACAGAGTATTCTAAGTAGCCGATAGATATCAAAATACTGTATAATCCCAGAATTGCCTAGACTGCAGGTTTGCTAGTTCTGTTTTCCAGACCAGTATGTAGCCTCTGCACGTTATTTGTAGTTCCTGTTTCCTGGTGTGGAAGGGTGTGCTGTGGCGGACAGGAGAAGGTGGTAGCCTTGTGCACTTTATCTTTTCTGTTTTCTCTCCTTTCCTCATCTTCCAGGTTGCTGCTGGCTGTGTCTGTCTCAGGCTTCTTGCTACATTGGAAACAGATCTGTATATGTTTGAACAGGTCCTTTCAAGCACTTCATTTTTACTCAGCCTAAGAAAGGTCAAATAGGATGAAAATCCTCCTTGGGTATTGGCTTTTGCAACATAAAAAAAAAGCCTCGGTGCTACAAGTATTTAATGATGCATGCTCACCACAAAAATGCACCACTGAATTTACAGTCTCCCTGGTAAGGGACCGCATGTGCTTTGCTTTTGGAAATCTAGAGAACGTCCCAGAAAACAAGCACTCGTTATTCTCATTACTATAGTTAGTCAATGAACTTGACGCTGCAAACATGAAGACTAAGGGGGCATACCTTTTTTTATGGAAAACTCAGTGCTTTTCGTATTTCTTTTAGCAAGAATAATCAGATGCTACAAATAATTTCAGAGAGAGGGGAAAATGATTTCACATAACCTTTTTTATTTCTTTTCCCAAAAAACTGACACCCTTGTGAGGTGTTTTTAATAACTGGGGTTTGGATGGTGTTGTCTTTTTCTGGTATTCTATTCCATGTTAAAATCAGAGGAGGAAACTATCCAAAACTAAAATAATTGCAGGGACATATTAAACCAAAGGGGGTGAACAGTTTAAACTTTGTATCTAGAAATGAAAAAGAAGAATAATCGATAAAACTTTATAGTGGGCATTTTTCTTAAAATACATACCTCTACCCCAAGCCCCAAATGTTAATTTAGAAGCACGGAATAGGCAGATCCACCTCTAACTTTTCAGTTAAAGGAGATGTAATACTGTGTCAAATAAACTGGCATTAGGATCCTGGTGGAGTGTGTGTTCAGTGTGTGTGTTTTGTGTGAAAGTGTGTTGGTGATGAAAGGCCATTTTGAGTTGTTGCATAAAGGAATTTGACTTTGTGATTTTTACAATGAATATTTATTTGGAGATCTCTTAGGGGTAATTTAAAAGATGTATAATTTCCTTGTATTTAATGAAATCTCTTGTCAATGTACTAATAAACCTTGGTTTACAACATCTTGAATACTTGATCACTGAAAATTAAGAAAAAAAAGTAAAAAAAAGAAAAGAATAAAGTGTGTTGGATTGAAATTAGTTTGTCTCTGAGCTCTCTCCTGTTGGACAGCAGAGTTTTCTAAGGCATCCAAAACTTTTTGGGTGAGAGGAGGAGGGAGGCAGAGGAGATCCGGAAATAACAGCATGAGTCAGGGACTGGAGCACAAAGTGGTTATTTTTAGAACCTTGCCTGGAGCCCTCCATAGGTGTAAAGCAGGGCAATTGATTTTCATTTCTCACTCAGTCACCCCTCCTGCTCCGCTCAACTAAAGGGTCACAGTGGCTCAAGATACAGGAGTTCCTGGGGGGACGTGTGTGTCTGTGCTGGTTTCTGGATAAACTTACTTTCCTCCGTGGCCTTGTGCATTCATTGTGGAGGCCATTTATGCAAAGGGAAGATAGTACCCTCTTCCCCAGTCTATGTTCTTCTCTTCCTCAATGTGTGCCATTAAGGCAATTTTGAGATTTCACTCGATTCTCTTAAATATCTCACACATTCAAGGGAACAGCAGAATCATTCCAGATATTGGGCTTTCTGAAAGAGACACACCAGACAGTTTCTTTTTAAGAAATGAGGAGAGAGGAAAGGTTATGAATGTGGCCACTCATCTTGCATTAGCTCCAGACTTGGTACAACCTCAGCATCTTAAGAGCTGTTAAAAAGCATCCAGTTCTTTTCTTCTTTTAAAAATTTGCCAGCTGAGCGAAGACAGCCTCTGTAGCTTTGGCATAGGGGCCGGTGGGGGGGCGGGGAACAAAAAACCCCATTTTTAATTGTGCAAAGTCATTGGAAAACAAGGAGATCGATATTTGGTGTTGACTTTTGTATTTAAACGTCAAAGTCTGATGCAGTTCCTACTCATAATACCAATATACATCAGTAGAAAGCTAAAACCCTTCTTTGGTCTTCTGGAATGGCTGAGATCCTAGGTAAATGGCCAAGATCCTAGGTACCAAAGAAAGAGCAAGCTTGCCATGGATCAAGTTGTTCTAGCTGCGTTCTTGTCTAAATGTACTGCTGCTACTTCAGAAATCGATGAAATGGCAGCTTTGCCAGGGGCGGATCCTGGCTGGAAGGAAGCCTGTCATGAGTTGCACTAGAGTGACACCTAATGGTTATTATGGAAATTACATGCTTTACTAACCTCTCATCCCTTCCAGTTCTTGGGCTTGAGTTGTATGGGGGTTTTTGTGACCACGTTCATTTTAGGGTGGCAATGACCCGTCCTCTTTTGCTGAAACCCATTAGTAATTGGATTGGTTCCACTCTGGCTCTGGGTCACCTGTGCCATTGGGGCTGGAGTTTGGATAATGAGGAAGAGGACCCGGGGTAGAAGACACAGATTCGGAATTCCTGGGTCCTGGGAGGCACACTGGTGTAGGGGCTAGAAATTCAGAATAGAGGGTGGATACCTTTGTCCACCACTTAAATGCATTTGCTATCAGAAAAGTGAGGCAACACTCAGCACAAAAGACCTCAACATTTGTAGCTCCCTTTGTCTAACAATACTCTGCAGTGCTTTCCCTGACATCGGGGAGCAGGGACTCCCTAGTCTCAACAGGAAGTATCTGCTTTTTGAAAGTTATTTTCTCTGCTTATTTTACACCATAGTGGGCTCGCTCTGAGGACCTAGGTACTGTGCTGGTGAAGTCCTCAGCATCAACGACACAACTTGGAGGAAGGTGAGTCAATTAGACCAGTATGAACAACAGTAGCCTCAGGCAGGTTTCTTAGGGGCAAATGGCAAGGTCATGAATGTGGCTGGTCATTTTCACTCCATCGGCCTCAGAGTTGGTACAATACCCGTATTCTCTTACTTGGGGAAAAGTAAAGCAAAAAATGGTCGAGATACTGTGTGTCCAAGGGGTGGGGGAGTTGAGGAAAATGTACGTGGAAAGAGAAGATAAAGTTTGCTAGGATAAAAGGGAAAACAAAATATGGGAATTGAAGAGTGGATAAGATTTTTACCAGTTGAAGTGGGGAATTCAGAACTGGGAAGGTGGAGCTAATTTGGGGGAAGCTGGTCCTGACAGGCCATGTGGAGGGGGAGTGGATGGGTGGATGGAAGGCTAGAACTTCCAGTGGGAGAAGTGTGCGTGTCAAAAATCGCCGAACATTTCTGAGCAGGAGGCTGAGATCTGAGGCAGGTGGTGAGAGACAGCATGTGCAGGGTGGGGTGGAGTTGGAGGGGAAGGGCCTTAGGGTGCCATAACAGCTTTCCCAGCAGCTTCAAGGAGAGACCATGAGGGCTTAAATGCACCAGGGTGGTGGACCACATGGAGGTATTATTTGCTCTAAGGTCTTTGTTTTCTGCTAAAATAAATTTTGAAAAGTTTGAAAATATTTTCCAACTAGATTTTGAAATATCAAGCAAATAAAATTTGAAAATATCAAGCAGAATTAGATGAATTGGGGGACTTTGAACACCTTCTTATATCTGAGATCAGGGTAGCTCTAAAGCAAGTTCTGAACAACAGGCATTTAAAAATCTCTTTTCAGAAGGGCAACGTGTTTAGGGACATTTGGCATGGGGTAGGAGTGTTACAGCTTCATTCCTTCTCTCTTAACCAAAAACCCCATAGAGAGGGTTATTTTATTTTTCTAAAGAAGGCTGGGAGGAGCCTCAGATATTACCTACTTTGGATATGGTCAGTAGGTTTGTGTCTCACACTTCATTACCGATGGTGTAGCCAGCTGTGTTGGGAAGGATTCTAAGGGTACAAGTGCTCTGGCTTCATGCGGAGGTGTCCTCATGCATGAGCAATGTCTTCCCTGGGCATGTTCTAGGAAAAGAAAGCCCAGAGGTGATGTAATTGCCATCCTTATTTCATATCTTATTTTACAGTCAAGGAGAGGTTATGCGACTTTCCCCAGCTCATAGGTAGTAAAATTTAGAATTCATGTCCATTGTTCTTTCCACTACTCTTTCCTACATGGAGTTTCACTATGGCTTCTCCCTTCCCTGATCTGGGGTGTGTGTGTGTGTGTGTGTGTGTAAATGGAGAAAGTGGAGAGGGGCGGGCCCTGCCTCTGTAAACCTCTTCCTCTTAAATCTGTAGGAAATGGGCTGTTGGGGAATCAGCTTAACCCTCTGGGCATCAGCTCCTCAGAGGTCAAACAAGGTCAGTCAGCTAGTGAATTTCGAAGCACTCTTCAAAATCTGAATGTCTCTTTCATGCCCTTGCACATAGTAGGTACTGCATAAATAGTTACTGAATTGAACTAAAATGGAATTTTCTCTGGGATAGCAGCATTTGGCTTAGTCACTTTTGGTGGGAAAGGATCAAGGAGGGAGGCAAAATGACGTGCTTTTGGTCAACACTATTATCTCAAACTCTTCTCTTGATGAATCTGTGGTGTTATGGGCTGAATTATGCCCCTCAAAATTCAGGTGTTGAATCCCTATGCCCCCAGCGTGACTGTATTTGAAGAGAGGGCCTTTGAAGAGGTAATTACAGTTAAATGAGGTCATATGGGTGGGCCGCCATCTGATATGGCTGGCATTTTTTGTGTTCTTCCTTTGTAAGAACAGAGGCCGGGGCTGCACACGCACAGAGAAAAGGCATGTGAGGACACACAGAGAAGATGGCCATCTGAAAGCCAAGAAGAGAGGCCTCAGGAGAAACCAAATCCTTTTGGTCTTAGACTTTCAGCCTCCAGAACAGTGAGCAAATAGATGTCTGTTGTTTAAGCCCCCCTATGCTATTTTGTCATGGCAGCCCTCACAAACTAATACAGATGGTTTCCTCAGTTATCTCAGGACTGGGTTGACAGATCTCAAAGAAGTCCTTTGCTTTAGTTTCTTCTCCCTTTCCTATTAACCTTCTGGTCTCTGGCCATTTCACAGATTGTCAGCCCCTGGACCTGCAGAAAAAGCAGCTCCTCAGGAAATCTGGAGCAGAAAGAAGTATATGGCATTTGTCAGTTGAGAAAAACCTGAAGTATTGGAGGGTGGATGGGTCTTGATCAAAGTCTATGGTCCTGTCCCTAGTGAACTGAACCTTCCTTCAGTGGATCTGTCCTCTTGCTTTTGGGAAACTCTATCTGTGTTGCCCAGAGCCAGGTATATAGTTTGTTGGTCTGGTAAAATGAGGAAAAGTGGGATTCCTTGTTCAAAGATCATTAAAGATGTCAACATGGTGACCGGAGACCATTCAACCAAACGCCGGGTCTATGTAACCAAGGGGGGCATCATGGGGAGCCAGTTTGTGCTGCCTCTACCATAGCCTCCCCAAAGTGAGGAGGCAAATCCGCACTGAAATCGTTAATCTGAGCATGTTCTAGAACACACGGACTTTGGGGCAGTTTTACAAATGTGGCCAATATTCGACCATGTCCATTGAGATCAGGACTCAATTTTACCTACAAAGAATGGGTGTCACACAAAAACTTGGTAATAAGCTCATTTCTCTGAAACAGGTAAAGTTTAAACACCTTTTATTTCAAGAAATATTGCTTCTAGACTTTCCCGAAGCCAGAGTTGTTCTATAAAAGTATCACAGAATATTACACAAGATTAAAAAACACAGTATGCTTCCTAATAACTTGAAACCTTTTTACAAAGTTCATCATTCATGACCATAAATATGTTTCTTCTGTCATTCAGCTGGTGACACACACATCTGATAAAGAGCTAGTTAATTTTAACATATGTACAAAGTCTATGATAAAGACTTAAAGTTGTCAAAGGTTCAACTATAACATATTAAATTTTCTTTAAAAGAGTTTACCTTAAACACTTAAAGAAACATAATTTACCTATGCATTTGAATGATCTAAAAATAGAAAGAAAATCACTGTTAAGCTAAAAAAAAAACCTTCTTGGGAAGTTGGCTAGGGTACTGGTAACTCTCAATGAGGTAATCCTTTTGCTGGTATTTAAAAATCTAATACATAACAAGAATATTTTCAAGAATACAGAATTTCAAAAGCAGTCTTGAATTATGCCTTTAAAAAAAATCAGAACTTGGTGAAGTCCTTAAATATAATCATATAACACATATGGTGTGTTTAAAAGATGAAACATTCATGAGTTTGTTTTATTGAAAAAGATTTCTTATATAAATTCAAGACTAAGCATATTTTCTCAACACTTGACCTGACTTGCCAGGTCAAGAAAACAAAGATAGAAAGGAAAAAAAAAAAAAAAAAAGTCATCTGTCCTTTTATCCTGTTAATAAAATAATAAAAATTCAGCAATCTGAAGCGTATGATGAACACTTTGAGGCTAGGCACAGAGAGAGCAGGCAATCTTGGTTTTGTTGATTTATTTATTTTTACTGCCAACATCGTTAGCCATGCCTTTCTGCTAATCAATTTTAGCAAGTCGAGGAAAACGCATGCAATGTTTTCTGGCAAAAGCGTACACTGAACAATATGTCATCTGTACTGGGTGTCATTCCTGGGGTCTGCTTCCCAGTGGTCACACTGAAAGCAAGCAGTGAGACTATGAAAATGCCTATGGGAAGGGGAAAAAAAAAATGACTAACCAAACCGACATGGCATTCTGATCTCAAAGTGCAAAATCATTGAACGTGATGGCACTGAAAAGGTCCAGTGGTTAAAAACGGAATCAAAACCACATTATGCACACAGTGGAAAGTGTGCTGACAAATTCATGGAGGGTGTCGAGTTTTAGAAACTCAGAAAGGTACAATTCTAGCCATCTTGATTGGATAATATTTGTACAGACATATCCCTATCACTTTCAAAAGACACCACTGTTTGAGTCCTCCCCAAACAAACGCACACACACAAGTCAACCTTTCTTTCTATTCTTGACACCTGGTGAATCACAACACCGAGTCCCCGCGGGCCTCCTGCTCGCGCGGGCGCTGACTTCTGCACCTGTGTGCCTGGGGTAGCGTACAATGTTGGCTGTCCTGATCATCGTTGTTAGTTTCCTAATAAAAAGTTACAAAAATACTGTGTTTAGGGTAAGGTCACAATGTCCGCTAATTGGAGGAGAGTGGAAAGGAGGCACTGCCTTCTAGACTCTGTAAGCTCCCCGTCTTGCCATTCTTCGCCTTGTTCAACATCCGCTTCTCGCCACGGGGGTTAGCGGGCCGCTGCCCGGCAGACGCATCGCTCGTCTGATGAACGGCATCCACATCAGCGGGCCCCGAAAGATGCTGCTGACCTTCAAAAACGTCTTCGCCTGGACCGCCAGCCCGGGGCAGTTCGCGCGGCGGCCAGCTCCCGGGCAGCAGCCGGGGGCCGGGCGGGAGGACCAGCTCCGGGAGGCCATTGCCACTGAAGTCGGTTTCAGGATGATTTCCCTCTTCGTACTCCGTCCACGTTTCAGTTTTATGATTTCTCCAGTGTTCAGAATTCAAATGACTCGCTTCTGGAATGTCGTTATTCCATTCAAGTTTCGTGTCTGGACTGAATGTTGGTTGGTTCCAGCGCAGAGTTGGAAGGTCAGCGGGCAGGGTCCAATGAGGCGCTTCCCCAACGCTAGGACTCGGGTCTTCGTCGGACTCCGCGGAGGCCCCCTCCCCGGGCACAGAGAGTTCAGCAGATCCAGCCGGGAACGCATCGCTTTGAGCAGTCCTAGTCTTATTTGTTGTATTTTGCTCATGGTGGCCGTTCAGCAGTGCAAATACTCTATCTACATCCTTCAAGTAATTAGTCCAGTCAACCAGACTAAGTGTATAGTTTTGTCTGTACTCATAAACACTTTCGTTCACACTGTATAAATCCTCCAGACCTTGCCAGTTGACATCGGCTGCGGGGCTGGGCAGATTAACCTTCCCATCCATCCCATAACTGTCCTCTGTGAAAAGAGAGATGGAGGTAGATTAGTGGAGAAAGTATTTCCTACTCATCGGACAAGCAACTTACATTGTTTTTAACAGGGCAAATCAATTTGAAATACAACACTAAAGACTATTTTCCCCTAGTCATTTGTTGTCAGGGAGTGGAGTTAGGTTACAGAAGCGACTGAACAGTAACACAAAATTGTAAAGAGGTTCAAACAAAGGCAAAGTTCTGTGATGAGGCGAAGCTGGTGCTGGAAATGCATGGCATCATCAGTCAGGGGGCTGCTGTTTTACTCCTGGCTCTCCTCAAGTCAACTTTGTGACCAGGACGTCATGTGAGTGAGGCTCTCTGAGTTTCGACCCCTCATCTGTCAGATGCGGGAATAGTTGTGTGATGGAAACTTTACTACCTACCGGGTCACTGGGTGAATGATGAATCTGAAAGGGTTTTAATGAACAGGAGATGCTTAGTCAGACATTTTTATGCTCCCTAGGACTGAGTATAAAAACAAACGTGACTGCAACTGAACTCTTCAAGTCCGATGCTTGAATCTGCCTCTCTGATTTTGTGTTTGCCCTAAAAGTTCTATGCTCTAGATAAGTCAATCTTTGAATGTTTTCCACAGTGTACAAAGAACACACCAGCTTTCTCTCTCTCAGATCTTTCTACATCACCAAGGTGGCTCCAGTCCTGTGGAAAATAGCATCTTTTCTTTTGTTATGTCTAAGTACCGTTTAGAAAGAGGCAGCCTAGATTAATGTGATCAACTACCCACAAGCAATACGGACCAACAGGAAGAATATGTAAAAGTACACAAAACCCACACTCTTGGTAAACAAGAAGATAGAAAATTACATAATCTTCAAATGACCTGTAAGTTAAAAAAAAAAGAAAGTTAAAATGGAATCTTGACAGAGCTGTCTGTCACACTTTGGGCACGAGCCTTGGGAAAACAGGACAGATGAGAGAAGCAGGAAATGAGGTCGCAGCCAAGAACTGAGTTGAAGCCATCGCCGGAAAGAATGTCGACCTGATGTAGAAAAGACTGTCAGAATCCTGGTAAACCGCAGTGGCGACAACGAGGAAGAGACTCAGAAGTGGGTGTGAATCGAGGTGGCAGTCGGAAAGGCAGGGAGGAAAGGACACAAAGCAAGAAGCAACATCCTTTGGAAACTGGGTGATAAGGGAAAAGGACAGCAAAAGAGGGGAAATGTCAGATCCTGTGAGGAAAAAAGAGAAAGAAGAAATTGGAAACACACCACCTCCCCTATCATCATCCCCAAATAATAATAAAACAAAATAGTAGAAAGAACGTATCTTGGATACACCCACTAGAAAGAATCCTCTTAAAGTAGAAATCTTATAAATACTTGAAATCTATGAAATTAAGAAAAACAGCTTAAATCTATACAAAATTGTTATAAAAGAAAATAGAAAATAAGGACAACAAAATCTATCATCTTATGAAAATGCCAAATCCCCTTACAAAATAAACCATAAAGTGAAGAAAATCACAATACAACACTGCCAAGTAAATTAAATATTTTCAGTCAACAAGCACCCCAGGATATGAAAACCATCTTAAATCAGAAATTAAAGTACAAACCAAGGATCTTACAACCATCCAAGCCCTTCTTCAAGTATCAAGGCTACAGAAAAACGGGCCTAAAAATTAAAATGTAAGAATGCAGAGAACACTGTCCACATCAGCTCTTCTTGAACAGTTTTTATCCAACCAAGAAATCACTGGAGCAAAAGGATTGATAGTGAGCGTTTAATGTACTTATCAGATTTAGGAGTCTGATAAAGATAGGAGAAGGGTCGAGAGATAATGTATACATTTTATATGACAAAGTAAAAATAATGTAACTAGAAATGGGAGGAAAGATAGAGAAGTTGAAAGAGAAGCTCATTGAGTTGAAATAATAGTTGGGAGTCAAAGAACTCCATTGAAAACTGACCAATGAGATAACAAAAGGTTAAATAAGAAACAGGGACTAGGGACATTAAAAACGTTTAAGTTCAAAGGCAACCAATAGGACAAAAATGCAAATCCTACAAAGTTCCAAAGTGGGAGGGGAAGACAACCATCTTTATAAAGAAGAAACTACCTGTAAAAGATGCAAAGTGAAATATGTGGAAACATAATAATAAGTGATACTCAATCTAAGACATGTCAAGTGGACTAAAAGTAAGTATGAATCTAGAAGACCTGAGTATATATAATCAGTCAGGTAGTTCTCATTTAAATGTGTCCAATAGTATATTCCAAGGGTAGAAGACACACCTTCTCAAACACACATAGAAAGTCACATTACTTGATTATGTGTTCGGTCACAAAAAAAGAATCAGTAAGTTGCATAAAACCGAAATATCACAAACACTCTGACACAATACAATAAAACTAGAAATTAATAACATTAAAACAACAAGAAAGCCCTTTGACCTGGAAGCTGAGGTCATCTGGGTGAAAAGGAAAATAGAAACCTAAAAGTGCAGAATTTTAAAAAATGATAATGAAAACGCTGTTTATTAGAACCTATGATGCATAAGGCATTATATTTATGCATCGTTTTAAGCATTCTTAGCCTTAAACACTTTTATCATGAAAAATAAATGAATTAAACACCAAACTCAAAAAGAAAGAAGATGTTCTTTCTTTCTTTCTGCAGAAAGAACAATGTAAATCAAAAGAAAGCACCAGGAAGGAAATGAGAAAGGTGAAAGCAAAAATTAATGAGGTAGAGAACAGAAGAATGACATACCTAACTAGTAAATCAAAATCCTGGTTCTTTACAAAAGTATCAAAACTGACAATCACTAGTTCAGCTATTTGAGAAAAAAAGGAGAAAGTTCACATACACGAAATAAGAAATGGCAAGGGAATTTGCGACGACGTGGATGGGATTAGAGGGTATTATGCTTAGCAAAATAAGTCAATCGGAGAAAGACAACTATCATATGATCTCCCCGATATGAGGAAGGGGAGATGCAACGTTGGGCGGTTTGGGGGTAGGAAAAGAATAAATGAAAAAGGATGGGATTGGGAGGGAGACAAACCATAAGAGACTCTTAATCTCACAAAACAAACTGAGGGTAGCCAGGGGGAGGGGGGAGGGAGAGGGTGGTGGGGTTATGGACATTGGGGAGGGTATGTGCTATGGTGAGTGCTGTGAAGTGTGTAAACCTGGTGATTCACAGACATGTACCCCTGGGGCTAATAATACATTATATGTTAATAAAAAAATAAAAAAAAATGGAATTGTAAACCAGTTAGTAGGTATTTAATAAATTTGTTGAATGACAAAAAAAAAAAATGGCAAGGGAGAAATAATCATTGAGATATGCAGAACTTAAAACACAAGAGGCCATTTTGTAGACCTCGAAACAAATGAATTAGAAAACCTAGATAAGAGAGATAATTGCCCAGAAAAGTAGTTTATTGAAATTGACCCAATAGAAATTGAAAGTTTAGATAAAGCAATTTCCAAAGAAGGAAAAGAAAGGTTATTAAGAAACTACGAAGATGCACCAGGTCCCTATGGTTTCACAGGAGAATTTTACCAAGCCTTCAAGGAGAAGAGAATCTGAACACTAGATAAACTGTTTTAAAGCATAGAAAAATCAAAGAAAGTTTCCAAACTCTTTTTATAAAGCAACTATAACATTTTTAGTTGTTGTAGGAAGAAAGATAGCCACATCCTGATCTTAGAGACTGTAGATCTATTACTTTCCATGGCACAAGGGACTTTTCAGATGTGATTTCAATTATGTTGATATGGGGGAGATAATAATTTTGAAGGATTTAGATGGGGCCAATGTAACCATGAAGGTCCTTAGTAGGGAAAGAGGCAGGGGAGTGAGAAGATGCGAGCCCGGAAGCCTGGGTCTGAGACACGTGCTTGCACATGCCCACACAGACACATACAGATTGAGATCTGAAGACCTACACTACGAACTCTGGAGATGGGGGGGAGGGGGCTGGACAAGGAATGTAGGGAGCCTCCAGAAGCTGGAAAAGACAAAGAAAGGGATCCTTTTCTAGAGCTCTGGGAAGGAACACAGACCTGCTTACCCCATGATTTTAGACCAGTTACACCCATTTTGGACTTTTGACTGCTAAAAATGAAAGAATAAATTTGTGTTGCTTAAGACAGTGGGGTGATTTGTTACAGCAGCAATAGAAAACTAATATGATACCTAAAAAGGTAACACTAGTGCAAACAAAAAGAAAATTACAGACTGGTATTATTTATTAATATAATACAAAAATCCTAAGTAAAATATTACTGGAGAGAACCCAATATTAAATTTAGAAAATAACACACAACGACTTAATGGAATGTATTCTAGGAATGAAAGGTTGGCTCATTTTTAGCAAGTCCATTAATATAATATATCATATTTGAAGATCTATAGAATAGAATAGAACAGACTAGAATAGAATAACTTTGGAATAAAATATGTCATATTAGAATATAATATATAATATTGGAAGATTGAAAAATTATTTGAGCATCTCCATAGATGCTGAAAAAGGCCTTTGACAAATTCAACATTCATTACTAATAAAAACACTAAAAAAAAAAATTCAATGGTTAGTTCCTTAACATGTAAAGATGTGTACAACTTAGTTCTGAAACATGCCTTCTCACTTAACAGGGAAATCTGAGAAGCATTTTCACTAAGATCAGCAACAAGATAACACTGTACTAGAAGTATTAGTTCATTCAAGTTGACAGGAGGGATCAGTCAGAACCAACAAACTGGAAAAGAAGCAAAGCTGGGGCGCCTGCGTGGCTCATTTGGTTAAGCGACTACCTTCAGCTCAGGTCATGATTCTGGAGCTCCAGGATTGAGTCCCAACATCAGGATCCCTGGCTTAGCAGGGAGTCTGCTTCTCCCCCTGACCCTCTCTCCTCTCATGCTCTCCCTCTCTTTCATTCTGTCAAATAAATAAATAAAATCTTAAGCAAAAAAAAAGAAGCAAATCTATTTCTATTCACAAATGTATGACAAATATATCTGGAAAACCCAAGGGAATCAATGATAAAATTAACTGAAAAATAGAAATACTTTTTAAAGTAGCAAGATATAAAATTAATATACAGAAATCAGTAGCCCTCATATACACAAATGAGAATCTCAAAGAGGGTTTAATTATGGAGGAAAACCCTATTCACAATAATAACAGAGAAGATAAAATACTTATGAATAAACATACCAAGAATTGTGCAAAACCTATGAGAAGATCGTTCAGAAAGCTCCTGGAAGACCTGGAAATTTACTTAACCAGGTGGAAATATAGCCTTCGTTCCTGGATAGAAGACTCAGCATCATAAAGATACAAGTTCTTCCTGATAATTCTTTCAAAAACCAGATAAAAAAGTGGGCATACGACATAACCAGATAATCTACAAAAGTAAGTAACGTGGCCTTTAAACTTTCAAAAACATGTTCAACTTTACTCATAAGAAGAGCAATACAAATTCAAACCATACTGAGATACCCTTTCTTTCTCATTCAATTGGAAAAAAAATTTAGAACCTGGACAGCTGTTGAAAGCAGATAGTCATACAGTGATGGTGGGAATGCAAAATGGTACAAACCACATGGAGGGAAATCTGGCAGTATTTAATAGGTCCATATAGGCATTTACCTTTGACCCAGTAATCCTCCAACTAGGAATTTATTTTGAAGATAGCCTCAAGAACATGAAACGTATTTGTGCAAGGCTCTTTACTGCAGCACCACTTGGAATTGCAAAATATGAGAATAACCGAAAGGCTCATACATAAAAGAGTGACTGAATAAATTATGGAACAGCCACACAGTAGATTACTATGAAGAAGTGAAAAGAGAATGGGAAGATCTCTATGAACTGAGGGAGAGGATAGATTTTAAAGTGAAAATATTTTAAGTGAGAAAGAAACCAAGTGCAATCCTGTTTATATTGTATGCTATCCTCGGTGAAAGAAAATAAGAGAAATCAGGTATCACCATCTGCTTACTACTGCAACAAAAACACAAGAAGGTAAAGGAAAAACTGAGGAGTCTGGTTACCTACAGCGCACGTGTGGGAAGAGGTGGTGGGAAGGACTAACATTTCTCTCCATATGCTTTTGGCACTTCTGACTTTTGGAACTATGTTAAAGTATTACACACTGAAAAAGAAAATTACACTAGCAGTGATGAGGAAAAAATAGAACCAAAAATGGAAATACAGACAGAAATAAACAAACTTTGGTCTATTTCAAATGAGTAACATAACCACAATAAAGGGGGAGGTAGCAGGGAGCTAGCCCCAGTAATTTCAAACACAGTGTTATTTTTGCTCCTTCTGAAGACATAAAGACCTGAAAAATATACTGAACTCTAGTTAGCAGGGTTGTGTTTACTGTTGCAGGATCTAGCAATTCTAAAATTGCTTTCTGTGTGCTGTAGCATTTAACAGATGAGTTAATCCTTTGAGGATAATGGGAACTAGACTTCTCAAAGCTGGAAAATGAAGTTACCGTATAGAAACTAGGAAGACTAGAATGAACCTTGAGCCTTTGAGTTAGAATTAGAGGTATCAGTATGAACATATGGTTTGTAATATATCTGGGAATGGTTGTCCATATCCGTGCGTGTGTATTTTAGCTTTGTTCACCCAAAAGGTCTACATACAAAGATGCCTCCATAGCAATTTTACGCCCCTCAAACCCAGATCTTGGGTCCAAATGCCAGTCCTCACTTAAAAGGAACTGGGGTTCTTTGGAGAAATGGCTGATTCCAGTTGTAGGGGAGTGAAACTACAAAGGGAACCTGCAACACAGGCCCCAAAGCAAGGGAGTGCTCAAAAGATAATGGGAACACCCCAAAAGTTCTGAAGGGACATCTGAAGGGACACTGTTGGCCAAAACTGGGATAGTTTGATCAAAATAAAGAATGGTAGCAAAGGGATATCCATGGGATGAAATAAGGGTCTATGAATCCTTATTGCTATACATACATGTCTACATATGTATGAGAAAAGGGCAATTTCTTCTTTGTGGTAGAGTACTACTTAAGAAATGTAGCTACAATAATGAAGTTGGAAAAAAATCATTTTGCAGTCATCAAAATGATTAAAAATGATAAAATCATCCAAAGCTAGTGAATAAATTATTAATTAAAGAAGGAAAAAGTATGATTTTATAGCAGGTTAACCGAGCAAACCACACTTGAACCAAGTACTCAAAGGTAAGACCACCCAACTGATGTCATGGATTTCCTTATAAGATATCCTGGGGAGAGCCTGAGTGGCTCAGTGGGTTGGGCATCCTAGTCTTGATTTTGGCTCAGGTCACGATCTCAGGGTTGTGAGGTTGAGCCCCACATCCGGCTCCACACTTGGTGTGGAATCTGCTTGAGATTCTCTCTCTCCCTTTCCTTCTGTTCCTTCTCCTGCCCCCACTCTCTCAAATAAATAAATCAATCTTAAAAAAAAAGATATCCTGAGTGTACACTTCCATGTTTGTGGTATTCCTGCCAGAAATGCACAATTTTAGTCCAATCACAAGGAAACATCAGAAAAACCCCAATTGAGGGACATTTTACAGAATAACTGGCCTATATATACACTTAAGAATGTCATCAGTGCATTGCTGGGGGGAGGGGAAGGAAGGATAAGGCACTGGGTGATGAACACTGGGGAGGGTATGTGCTATGGTGAGCGCTGTGAATTATGTAAGACTGATGATTCACTGAACTGTCCCCCTGAAACAAATAATATATTATATGTTAACAACAACAACAAAAATGTCATGAATGGCAATGAAAAGTTGAGGAACTATTCCAGATGGAAAGAGACTTAAAAGACATGACACTTTACTACAGTGTGTGATTCTGGATTGGATCCCCGACCAGAAAAACAAAATCCTCCCCAAACCATAAATATGACATTACTGAGACAATTGGTAACATTTGAATATGGACTGTGGACCAGAAAATAGACTTGTATCAGCGTTAAATTGCCTGATTTTGATAAATGTACAACAGTTATGTAAGAATGTTTTTGTTCTTGGGAAATGCATACTGAAGCTCTTGTATAAAAAGATACATGATATCTGCAAATTATAAATGATTTCAGGGGAAAAAAAAAAAGAAGTATATGTAGTGTATGTGGAGAAGAGCCAGAGAACAAGAAAAAACAATAAGACAAATGGGGTAAAATTTCTTGGAAGTGTTCTTGCAAGTTTTCTGTAACATTGTATCAAAATATTAGTCAAAATCCTTTTAGATATTAGAACTAAATTGTCCACATTTCCGTCCTGGTTTCTGCCAGTCCTCATCTCACAAAAGGAGCCCTCTTTCTCGGGCCATTCTGAAGTTCTTTATTCGGGGAGTAAACATATGAGTAGGTTTGTTCTGAAAAGTGAATTTTTGGAGTAAATGTAAATGATTTCAAGTTCCAGGTAATTCTCATCCAATCTGGGAAATAGAAAGGTTGCAAAACCCCTAAGAGAAATGCAAAAGCACACGCAGGTCTCAAACTGAGTCTCATTTCTTCCTGGATGGCACTTACTGACTTTTAAGAGCATGACCACATAATTCAGGGCTCTAAGGGAGCTCAGCCAGTTAAGCTTCAGACTCTTGCTTTGGGCTCAGGTTGTGATCTCAGAGTCATGAGATCAAGCCCCGAGTCAGGCTCTGCGCTGAGCAGGGAGTCCGCTTGAGATTCTCTCTTTCCCTCTGCCTCTCCCCCTGCTCACTCTCTTTGAAAAAAATAAATACATCTTTAAAAACATGACCAATAATTATGTCCCTGTCTACGCATGGGTAGCAGAGATCACATAAGGGTAGAGTTGTCCCTCTTTTGGAGCAATGGTATAATCCACAAGGACTCCTGGTGTCCTAGGAAGCAGAAAGAGTAGTTTCTACAGAGACTGCCTGATGCTTACCGACTTCTTCAGCCTGCTCTGTTCCTGCTCCCCACATGGCCTCTGCCATAGCCTCGCCAAAACAATGTAGTTTCCTGAAAACACCAGGCTCTCTCCCTTCTCAGCCCTGGCATTTATTCCTAGAATTTGCTTCCCTGCCTCATCATCTGAGTTGGCTCTCAGCCTTCAAAATGAAATTTGAGCATCATTCCCTCTACAATTTCGTGACCCTCTTATTCCCCCCATTGGGTTTCCTCAGCATGGTGGGAGCCCCTCCATTACACACCCACCTCTAGATGGTCCTGGTGACTTGTGTTCAGAAGTTCACTTTGACTTTCACCAGGCTAGATGTCCATAATTTCAAGGGCAAGTACTAGGTCAACCAGAAATTCATAAGCACTGGAATTCTGATGATGGTTGCTAACTAGAGGGATGTTTTCGCTGATATGGCTAGTCCCCTCCCAGGTTTCAGTTCTGAAGGCATTCATTTGATTTTCCAAAATTGAGAGAGCCCGAGCAGAGTATCTGCGCTAACATATCCATTCCTTTCTCCAAAGCCCTTCCCTGTTTTTTTTTGTGTTCTCTTTGAATATTTTTCTGAAGGCACGGAGTTTCCATATTTGGGACCAAAGCAGTGTGCCTTGTGTGTGACATTCGTGCTGCTTGAAACACAGCACATTTTAGGCTGAAATGGAATTCACTTTGGGTTTGGAAATTCCAGAGACTCTGAATTCAGAGTTATGTCAATTATGTCCTATTGCACATAACTAAAAGCCAATCAATCATATGTACCTTTTTATTTGTTATGCATAGAAGATTTCTAGGGCACTAATTTTATTGATGAATTACAAGAACACCTATTTATTTTACAGATACAAGACCATGAACGTTCCACTAAGAAGGCAGTATAGAACTACAAATAGTAAGTTATGTGATTTATCTATAGATGAATAACTTTGCATAGTCAATGGCTGATTAAAAGCACATACCTGCTTATTGGGGCAAATGCACATAATTTTCCTTCTTTCTTAACATTTCATTATTTTAAAAAGCCTCTAATTTCATTACCCATTAATGGGATGGTAAATGTCCTTCAAAATTCTGGGGCTCTTTGCTATTTCTCTCACTATTCAACTTTATTATCAAACATCGTTCATAGAATGAATTGTATAAGACTGATAAATCACAGACCTGTACCCCTGAAACAAGTAATACATATGTTAATAAAAAAATAAATAAGTAATTAAAAATGAATGATGTACATTCAGGGCTAAGCCCTTTTCAGATATCAGTTCATGTAATCCTTACGTGTTATGTATCTGCATACGATCACCTCTTTACAGATGAGAAAACGAAGTTAAAAGGTTAAATAAATTGTTTGAGCGAAACAGCATGGTATGGAGATTAAAAGCACATGCTAGTTCCAGACTCCTTGGGTAGGTACTCCATCATTTATCAGCTATATAATCTTGGGAAAGTTACTTGGTGTCTCTGTGACTCAATTTTCTCATCAATAAAATGGCAGTAACAGTGCTGCCTTCATAAAATTATTGTGACAGTTAAGTGACTTAACGTATGTAAAGAACTTAGGAGAGTGTGGGAATAAGGTAAGTTAGGTAACACAGCTAGAAATTGTCCCCAAATTAGAAAACAATGGAGCCAGACCTTGGGACTAAGCTGACCCACAAAACTGTCCTTGCAACTATGTATGTTACCTAATCTGACCCAAATACTATCATATTCTTTCTTTCTTTTTTTTTTTTAAGATTTTATTTTTATTTATTTGACAGAGATCACAAGTAGGCAGAGAGGCAGGCAGGGGTTGCGGGGGGAACAGGCTCCCTGCTGAGCAGAGAGCCCGATGTGGGGCTCGATCCCAGGGCCCTGGGATCATGACCCGAGCTGAAGGCAGAGGCTTCAACCCACTGAGCCACCCAGGCACCCCCTATCATATTATTTCTCATAGGTTATAACACTCTTGAATATCTCCCTATTGCATTCAGGATAAAGATCCAATCCTGGGATGCAGTATGCAACCAGGGTAACCAAATTGTCTAGATTGTCCGGGAGGGTCCCTGTTTATGTGTGTTGGACTGGCATCCTCTTCCGTTAAGCATTTGTCCAGAATTTTTGGAATTTTAGTTTAGAAAATCATTTTTCAATACAATTATTTGATACATCCACTGGTCAAGTCATTGGTCAGCAAAGACACATATCACATTTAGATCATTTTAATTATTTTTAGTACTCCCTCTATGGTCAAAACATTGCTGTTTGGAAGACAAATTCTGTGGTCACACTACATACCGTACTCTTCATGAAACAGCTCTGTTTACGTCTTCTGCTCACCCCTCACCTCCTTTCCTTATCCTAACTTTGAATTGATCACAATCCCCCCCAAATGAATCTTGACTTTGAAAAAACACTCCCTTCTACTTGGAATGGTTTTCTTTCTTCAATATCCTATTCTAGATCATGCCAGCCTTGCCTTCCGCATGCAGCCCTAAATGCTGCCTCCCTGGGAAGCTTCCCAGGATTCCCTGGGGCTGGGTTAGGGGTCCCACATGGCTCATACAGTGTCATGTTTTTCCTGTCAGAGCACTTTGTTTTCTATGTTGTAATCATAATACTTGACTATGTTCTCCTAGAAAGCAGTGGCATGCATAGAAGTGGCCATGTAGATTCTTTCCTTCTTTAACTATTGAATGATGAGAGAGGATTAATTCCCCCACCTTTCTCTCAATTTTGAAGCCAATTACAGGTAAATTTCGCTCCTCCGTTTGGAGGAAGGGTCTTCGAATCCTGCAATATTTTCGTTTCTTCTTCTATGGTATAAGAAACAAGGCACTGGGAGTAGAATCACTAGTGGAAAAGTAAGACCAAATTCTGAGAATTCTTTGGTAGCTTAGATGATCCTGACTTGTCCCTGCCCCTGATCCTGACCAGGGTGGCCTCTGTTGAGTGAAGAAAAATTAACCCACCAGTGGGCATGGCCTGTCTAGCAGAACTTTGGCTGGATTTCAGTGCCTGCATCCCACACAGCAGCCCTGCCTCTGACCCACGTCCTAACAACTCTGACCCTCAGCCCTCTGTTACCTGAGGAGGCTGGTTCCTTTAACCCCAAACCTTGACCTTGATCCAACTCTTGGTCAAGCCTCTTAAACAGAAAAGTCCAACGGGGTTAGCAAGGCAGCTTACAAATAAAATGCACTTAGATGTGACGCATGCCAATTATTTTTCAGTAGAACTGGAAAGAAATATGGAGAGAAAAAAGAAAATGGAGTCCTGAAATGTGACAGAGAGAAGAGAACCAGGTAAAACTTCATTAAAGCAACACAGAGCAGGGTAGTGGAGGTTGGGTTCTGTCCTTCAAGAAGTCCAGGCAGTTCAGAAAAAAGAGAACTCTGGATTACCAAAGAGTGATGAATGAGATGGCAGTGATGGTGATGACTATCTCTATTTGTGTGACTATCTCTTATAAAACACAGGAGCATTCTTCAGAATTTTGATGTCACTATTCCCTTTCAAGTACTGTCTCCTTCGTTTTAATGTTTCATATAGCATATACAACTTACTAATAACACTCATCGTTCCTGGGGCTTGATACATGCCAGGCTCCATTCTCATCTTCTTATTAAGGAAGGCAGGACTTGAACCCAAGGCAGACTGGCTCCTCCATGCTAACCAGGCCCTAACACCCAGCTCGCTCATCTATATCCATCTGCAAGACGATAGCTGCTGCTCCAGGGGAGATGAGTCAAAACACGCAACAGCAAGGTGTGCAGAAGCCTGGCTGTGGAGGGTGAAGCTCCGTGTGGCCTACTGGTCTCCAAAGGGCGGCACCCTGGGGCCAGGGAGTAGCCCCACCAGCATGAGGCCGCCCAGAACCGCCCCCTGCCCTGGGCTGCCCCACACAGCTGCTGGGTGCCCACTGTACCTGCCAGGAGTATTTCCGGGACATCAAAAGGCAGTGGCATTAGCTTTCCTAAGCAATGGGAAAATAAACACCTCCTCAACCTGTTGCTCCCATTCTATTTTGCAACACAGAAATGACTGCTTTCAACTCGAGCCAAAAATGATCTCCTGAGTCATGAGGGCTACTTTCTGAGCGATGCCCTTACTCTGTGCCTGTCCTAACAGGAAAAACGACCCGGGGAGAGTCAGCCAGCCTCTCGGGGGGCCTAGCCCCAGGCACATGCTACAGCCATCAAGAAATAAAATAAATAATGAAGCTGAACAAGGAACAGATTTGCTTTTCAAAAGGTCATTTTGAAAAGAATCTAAAGATGAAATTTTCAAAATCCACAAAATTGAAGGCAGTTAAAACTATTATGTAGTCAATCTTGTGCAAGGTGAATGTTTCTGAAATACTGGTCTGCTGAATTCTCAAGTTTCATATTCTTCAGGTTTGGTAGTTAACCGGTTTTCTCAAAGTCTTTTATAATGAGATTTTATGATTAAAAAATGTATTTAACTCGTTTTCTTAAAAAAAAAAATCAGAATCTTCTTGAAGAGTCCTGGCTTCTGAAGAAGCCTGTCAGGAGTGCAGTTGCCGGAGGGCGGCGTACCCATAGACACCATCTGGAGACAGGATTTTCGGCAGTTCCACACAGGAGGTGACTTGTTTGGCATCTGTTCCCTTTCAGTCCATCAGGACACCGCAAGCAGGAGAGGTCGCAGCAGACACTGCTTTTGGGTATCCAGAGAGTCCCCAGGTGTGACCGGCAGAAGCTCTCTCAGGAATCCTGATTCATGATTTCCCTCCCGCCTGCAACGTGGCTATCTGCTGACATCCAGCTCGCCCCTGCCTTACAGAACGGTGGGATCCAAAAATGCCAGGCATTCTGAGTTACAGAGTTTCCTTAGATTTGTCCTTTGGTAGGGAATTTCGGGTGGGGCGGTGGGGAGGCGACAGGTAACAAACACTCCGTCACCTTGCACACACAGCCACCTTCTCAGACAGGTGACCCCATCAACAATGAGTCACCAAGGCTGTGACAAAGGACCTGAGAGATGATGGACTTAGTGGTGGCAGCAGGGAAAGGAGAGGGAGGAGTCTCAGATGTTGGCCGCTTAATTATGACCGGAGAGCATTCCACATCCCTCCCCTCAAAGTTGTCTGGGGTTGACTAGATGGAGAAGAGCTCTCTGAGTCAGCTCTGACCCGGCCTGTGTCTGCAATCGCCTGCTCATATCTTTTTATCTCCTTCATGACAAGGAGTCAAAGAAAGCTCGACTGAAAATCCCTTCGCTGTAAAATTGAGGGCATCGTCAAATAACTGTGAAGTCAATATTTAGTGGTAGGTCCGTTTAAAATGTCACACTTTGGAAATGTCTTAATGTGGCCCTTGGGAAGCAGGCGGAAGAGTGCCTGGGTGCGGGCTATTACCTCGTCAGCCCGTATCTCGGCTGAGACCAGCTTAAGAGTGGGCTTTTTTGCTCTGTCCTACGTGTGCTGGGGGTGATGGGGGGGCCGGGGGGGTTGCAGAGCCAGGAAAGGAAAGAAGACAGGAGAGAAGAGAAAAAGAAGAGATACATACGGTTATTAAGGATCCTTGAAAGCCCAACTTCCTTTGTTTTGTTAGTTGTTTACATCTCCCTTCCCCTCACCCCCTCATCTTTCCTGTTGTTTAGTTTCTGGTGAGGCCAGTGAGCTGCCCTGGAAAAAGGGGAATCTGAGACTATAGCTAGGGAGGCTGGAGGGGAGGCCGTGGGGCAGATAGGGTGCCCTGGCATGGGTCCAAGGAGGTTTATGTTCCTTTGACAGATTCACCGTGCCTCAGTTTCCCCACCCTAGAGGTGGTAAGGTCAGTCCCCTCCTGCCCCACATGGCACGTTTCTGACAAACCCACCTGAGGTCTACGCTCAGAGTGGAAAATTATCAAGAGCCGATGGTGCCAGGTGTGTGGGATCCCCCTCCAGAACATGAAGAGATAAGAAGGATGGGTGTGGGGGTCAGAGGGAACAAGATGGCTGGGCTGAGGCTCATTTATGAAGTTTGGGTGCGTCAGGCGGTACCGTCTCTGGGCTAATGCGGAGACCTCTCGGTCCCCTACCCTAGTGCCTTCTCCTCACTCACCACCAGCAGAGCCTTCTGGATCATAACACTGATGCTTTTCAACACCCAAGTTAATTAAGGCTTCTTAGCAAGGAAGCTCTATTTCCTCCAAATTCAGCTTCAGAATGCTCTAGAAATTCCCATCACTCCTTCTGGGTCTTTGACATTATATTTCATAAAAATCTCAAACTAGTTTCCATGAAGCCTCTCCAGCAAATCCACATGTGAGCCCCGCAAGGGAAATCATTCTCCCAACTTCTCCCCAGAGTTCCCAAAGATCATTCTGGTTTTTTTTTCCCCCCTTTCACATCATTCCATGCTTAAAAGCATCATCTAATGAGCAAATGCATATGGAGGTAATGCTCTGAGAGACACCCCGCAGTGACAGTCAGCTGATTAAAAGCAAAATGACAGATTTGTAACCAATGACACAATCTGGTGCCGAATGTTATTAGCACGTGCACGCACCCCACACTATGCTCTGTGCAACACGGCAAGAAACGGAAATTAGTTGAAATGGCTGGATCATGCAATTATTGGGAAAAGAAGCTGCGGGGGAGAATAAAAAAGGGTGAATACCTGTGCAGGTCATAGCTTCCTCCATCTTTATTTCCTGACATAGGAAAATACAAGAGTAATTTACGTTAGCTTTAGAACTCATAACACCATTCACTACGTAGTTTTCCATGCACAACGTCTAAATCCTAGAGAGAAACAGATTGTGTTAAATGCAGACAGGGCTGGAGTCCCACAGGACTTTTCTAGTAGACGGGTTCAAAATGAAGTTATAAATAAAAAGGTCTGAGATAAAAATGCAGAGGAGTTCATTTGAGACATGAGCGAAATGGGAAGGGAGGAGAGCCCGTTTAAGAGCAGGAAGAGAAGTCCTTCCAGTCTCAGTACAATGCTGGTTATTTTGAGACAAAACACTTGGGGGAAAGAAAAAAGGGCCAATGGTCATCTCCCTGAGGAATTGTCTAGAAGGTGGAGAGGACTACTTTGGGCCGAACAGCAATCATGGGCTCTCCCCCACGCCCGGGTGTGTCATCCCATCAAGGGACTGTCAGACTTCTCTGGCAGTTCCGTCACCACCTGTAAGAGAGCTAGGTCTTTTGGGGGAGAAATGTCTGGGTGTCATATTTCTGTTGCTTCTAATAACTGCTTTAATTTCTAGGCCTTACTGGGCTTTTTTCCCCCCTCTCCTCTTCTTGGTGTATGGAGGGCTATGGTGTAAGGAAAAGCTCAAACAGAGAATCAAGGATATCTGGAAAGATTTGAGCTCAGTGGGGTTGTGACCAAAAGACCTCTTTTGCAAATCAGGATTGGACTTTTCTGCTGGCCATTCATCTGAGTAAGATGTTAATGAAGAAGGATTGGCTGATGGCTGTGAGGTGACCCCCTCACAGGATTTATAATTTCCTAAGGGACCTTCAAAGCTTGAAAGCCTCAGGACCCTACAATGGTGGAAATGACCGGTTGTGGACATTGATCCTCTGGGGATGGGCACTCCCCACTTCCCGGTCACATGACCCAGGACTGGCTGTTGCATACAAGGGGTTCCTGCAAAGTGTTCCCCCTGCCTGGGCACCCTGCACTTTGCCCTTTTGGGGTTGGCGGGCCCTACTGACACGCACGCCCTTGCCAATGCCAGCTCCTTCTCCTTCCTTCCGTGGACCGCTGGAATTTATAGTTCTACCAGAATTAAGAGGAAATCGTATTACCATCAACTAGGAAAGGGCGGGGACAGACTGAAAAGATCTGCAGCTCTATGAAACAAAGCGATAATTAAGTTTAACACAGCAGCCCAGAGAGGGGACATCTGGCTGATTCCATATGGGCCCTCCAACGCTGTTAGAGCCCCAGAGAGTGCATTACTTAAGTATCTCTGGTTTCAGAGGGAAAATCCTGGGAAAAGAAATCTAATTCCCCGTGTTCCAGGCAGGGATTCCCCTGGGGCAGCTCCCAGCTGTGGGATAGGCAGAAACAAGGCACTGGGTGTTTCCGTCCAAATTCACCTAAAAATTTGAGGATATCCCAGTTTGCCTTGAGTCTGTATTATGTCTGTTGACAGCAAGAACAGATAAATCCCCCAAGCTTTCAACCCACCTGCCCCAGCGGATGCTTCGTTCAGGAGGATTCACTAGGAGAACCGATGTGTGCGAGAAACTAGAATGAAACGCTCACCCAATCTTTGGGCGCATTAGCTGTTTCATTAATGCTCTCAGAGGTAAACTTAGAGAACACATTATATTTGGAATTGCCTGGCAAGCCTCCCGTATAAGTATCCCAAACTCTCTGCGTCTATGCCTGGAGACACTTCACAGGCAGAAAACCCAACAACACAAAGAATTTCCCAGAAAATACAGGAAAAAAAAAAAAAAACCCTTATTCCCCTCTTACCAACTTCTGGGCCCTTCGGTCTTGGGTTGCACTGCTTGTACCCTTGACAGCTCCTGAGCTCCATGAGTTGTACGTGCAGCTGATTCAAAATACCCCGCTCCACCGTGTGCACGGTGTTGGTGAGCTGCGGACGAAGAGGCCAGGACGGGAGGGGTAAGCTCAGGTTCCGGCTAGTTTACTGTCAACAGCTGTCATCCCACGAAAACATACTGACTTACCTGATAAGGATCTGTATTCATATCAAAATACTCCAAAAAGCCAGTGGCGAACTCACAGAAAAGAAAATTATGCGTCTCGTTGACAGTCCGCAAACACCAGTAGGTGTTGTTGTTAGAACTCGTGCAGGCACAGAATGATCCCACTGTTGGTAAACACAGAACAGTGAAATGAAAAGAATGAAACAACAACAATGAAAATGGAGGCAGGCTAGTCATTCTAACATTTCCTTATCTTTATACTGCAAGGGGCACATTTTCTGTCTTGTAACTACTATGTGGTTGGATGTTAAAAAAAATTATACTTTCCCCCTCCCTAAACAATTTGCCGTGGGAACAGGTGGAAAATGGGGAAAACAGTGGCCATCTATGATCGTGAATATAGACTTCAGGCCAACGTGAAGTTTTCGGTACGTTCATTTGCCCTCCACCGTCAGGCAGTGGTTTCTGAAATAAGGGTGAGCGAATGGAGAATGGGGTTATTTTTATCTTTTACTGGTTATTTAAGATCTTCTCTTAAAAAAGGAAAAAAAAGTTACATAGTACAGAGAAGGACGTTGTGCCCTTGCTTGTTCTCTGCATCATGATCACACTCACAAATGGTACGCAGAAAGGGGATTATTTTGATCATTGTAGACAACTTTTTTTTTTTTTAAAGATTTATTTATTTGAGAGAGAGAGCATGCACTCACGCATGCATGGGTGGAGGGGAAGAGGGAGAGAGAGAGAATCTCAAGCAGACTCCCAGCTCGGTGCAGACCCCAACTTGGGTTCAGTCTCACGACCCAGAGATCATGACCTGAGCTGAAACCAAGAGTGGGGTGCTTAACTAACTGCGTCACCCAGGTGCCCCAACAATTTTTAACATGAAACGGGCTATGACTATGAACACGTTACGTACCACGCAGAGGTTCACTGGTTAACTGGTGGAAAGTATGCAAAACAGATGTCAAATTAAAACAAAACAAAACAAACTACTTGGTCTTCTTTTATAGAAAGGCAGTTTCCAAATTTGTTGACCTTTCTTACAATGATAATTGCATTTTAAAAATCTGCTGTCCAGCAAATATTTTTTTTGGGATAGGTACACTTAATGAGCATTCACTGTCCATTATGTACTTTGCATTTATTAACTCATTTAATCTTTTTTTTTAAAGATTTATTTATTTATTTATTTATTTGAGGGAGAGAGTGAGCATGAGAGGGGGGAGGGTCAGAGGGAGAAGCAGACTCCCTGATGAGCAAGGAGACCGATGAGGGACTCGATCCCAGGACACTGGGATCATGACCTGAGTTAAAGGCAGATGCTTAACTGACTGAGCCATGCAGGTGTCCCTAGAGGGGATACTCCTACGACTACATACTACTTAACCCCCATCCAGTATCTTTTTTTTTTTTTTTAAGATTCTATTTATTTGAGAAAGAGAGAGGGAGAAGCAGACTTCCTGCTGATCAGAGAGCCCAACCTGGGGCTCCATCCCAGGACTCTGGGATCACAACCTGAACTGAAGGCAGATGCTTAACCAATTGAGCCACTCAGGCACCTCCCCCCACCCCCCCAGCATCCAATATTAAACACACTATCTCCTCAAGCTGAAAAAGAGGTTTTAAACAACGAATGAGAAATGATTTTTCCCCAATTTTATTTTAATAGACTTTTTAGGGCATAAAAAGGTTCACAACAAAACTGAGCAGAAGGCACAGAGAATTTCTGGAGAGAACCCCATCCCCATGATGCCCAACCTTCCCCACCAGCAACATCCCTCACAACAGTGGTGCATCTGTGACAACTGATGAACCGACATTGACATGTCATCACCCAAGGTCCATAGTCTGCATTAGGGTTCGCTCTTGGTGTTGTGTGTTCTATGGGCTTTGACCAATGTATAATGCCATGTACCCACTAGTCTAGTGTCACACAAAGCAGTTTCCCTGCCCTAAATGTCCCCCTTGTTCCATCTATTCATCCTTGCCCCGCAGAAACGATTTTTCAGGCTGCTGTGCCTCTGGTGCCCCAGCCTGGATCTTGGTGGAGGACGGACCCCTGCAACCTGAATGACCCTCAGAGATCCTCACACCCCAGTTTAGGGAACAAGAGTAAACATTAAATGCTATGAGTCTAAGACTTCACTTGGCCTCAATATGGCTGGAAATGAAAATGCAAACTTAGACACTGAAATAAAAAAGCATCAAAATGGAAAGATAAAACAAAAATCCTCAGAGATAGGACCGGGTTCTGGGGTTCCTGGGGTCTCCAAATCCTACTTTGAGAAACATTGACCCAGGTGGTCTCCTGGGCTCTTTTCAAGGAGAAGGTCTGCAGTGTTAGCTACTTCCCGGGATGGTACGCCTTCAATCAGATGATATGTCACAAAAATTGAAGGCACTATTTCTAGATGACCTCTGTCAATACTGTGCCTAGGCCACTAAAGCATTGTAAGTGTGAATTTTAAAAGTTTACAATCGCTGGGGCACCTGGGTGACTCAGTTGGTTAAGTGTCCAGCTCTTGATTTTGGCTCAGGTCAAGATCTCAGGATCGTGAGATTGAGTCCCGCATTGCCTCTGTGTTGGGTGTGGAGCCTGTTTAAGATTCTCTCTCTTCCTCTCCCTCTGCCCTCCTACTCCTCACCCCTGCTAGTGTGCCCTCTCTCCAAAAAAAAAAAAAAAAAAAAAAGTGCACATTGTTATTATTCATATCATCAGCAATTCCATGTAAAACCATATATTTTCTAAAGTCCCTATTCTTCTGTGGGCATAGTGCTAGGTACTAAAGAGGACTGAGATTTCGAATAGAGACCCTACATTGAAGGGGTTTTCCCTTCCTTTTATTACACTTAGAATATGACATGAAATAAAACAGAAATAAAATGTATTCAAGGCAAGACTGTCCATCCATTTAGCTATTTGGTAACAGATATGACTAAACCCAGCCTTACTGGGTAGGAACTCTGCCTAGAGGTGGGCAGTATGTGAAGTAACACCATCAGGAGACACACCCAGGGCGAGCATGGTATTTTCAAATAAAATATGGAAACTAAAAGTTTTCTATGAAAATAAAATATTATACAACTTGAAAAAAAATAAAATATGGAAACTGATTTCCAAAGAAAATAGTAATTTTCGGCAAGATCATTCTAGTTGCCAGTACAGAAAATAATATGATGGTCTCCTCTTGAATCATTCTAGATCCCTGGTTTCAGGCTGCTGAAGCCCTCATTTTAGTAACTGTCGTGTGAGTCGGTGTCTCTCCGCACGGCGGCAGTTAGCAGCAACTCAGATGGTGTGACGGATGTGAACTGAACTTACTGTGGTCATCATGTGGCAACACACAGAAGTCAGGTCATTATGCCATACACCTTAAACTTGGAAGATGCTGTGTGTCAATTATAGCTCAATAAAACTGGGGAAAAGAATGACTTTTTTTTTTTTTAAGATCTTATTTATTTATTTGACAGAGAGGGAGAGAGAGATCACAAGTAGCAGAGAAAGAAGGAAGCAGGCTCCCCGCCAAGCAGAGAGCCCGATGCGGGGCTCGATCCCAGGACCCTGAGATCATGACCTGAGCTGAAGGCAGAGGCTTAACCCACTGAACCACCCAGGAGCCCCAAGAATTACTTTTTAAAAAGATTTTATGTATTTTTTTAGAGAGCATGAGTGGGGGGGAGGGGCAGAGGGAGAGGGAGAGTCATGAGCAGACTCCATGCTGAGCGAGGAGCTCCATGTGGGGCTCGATCTCACGACCCTGAGATCATGACCTGAGCCAAAACCAAGAGTCAACACTTAACCAATAAAGCTGCCCAGGTGCCACAAAACTGGGGAATATATTTCTAAAAACCAAAAACCAAAAACCAAAAAAACCTGAAACCAAAACCATGCAACACTTACAGTTCCAGAATGGGGCCGTCTGCCAGTGGTTGTTGTCGTGGGTAAAGCAGGTGAGGCCAGGCAGGCTGCATTCCTCCCCCTTCCTCTGGCGTTTCTTCTCCTTCCTCTCCTTCTTCCTCCTGCGGTTCTCCTTGAAAAGCTGCAGTTTGCTGTCTACTTCCTGAGCAGCTTCCCTGTTCCAGTAGAAGGGATGCGTTTGGGATCAGAAAGGACTTGCCTGACTAAAAATATTATCGTCCTTATGAACCTCACACAAAGAGGCAGACACACAATAATGGATGACTTTTCTTTTTCACAGAGGACCTCGAACTATAATAGGCAAGAGTGAAGACAAACTCGTTAAGTGACAACTCTCTTAGAATTTTACTGAGCTTGAAAGGATCAACATTTTCTTTCTTATTTACATGGAAACACTGGTGGAAAGGAATGTCAGTGTGAATCCATAGATCCCGCTGGCCACAGCATTTGGACAAATGGCTTAACTCCGTGGGGACTCGGGACTCATTGGCCATAAAGTCCATGGTTAGTGGGATTAGATGGCTTGGAAAGAATTTCCTTTTGCTATTATTTTGCTTTTTTTTTTTTTCCATAAAGCACTCAACTTTTGTTGAGGCTCAATCCTAAATCCCCTTCATGAGCAAATTTTACTGTTATTTAAAAAAATGTGTATTTCTCCCAACTTTCAGAATTCAGCACAATTGCAGACCACTCTGTGGAACGCACCATCCTATTCAAGATGGTTCCATTTCCCAATCACTGTCCAGAGGAAGCAGTGCATAGAATAAAATCCAGGTACCACCTCACAGACGGTTGGAAAACACACTCAGAATTAGAGTAGAATTCCTTGTGGTTCCCCCTCAAAGGATTCCAAAAGCATCCCTGTGGTCTCTTGGCAAGGTATGGGCTTTGTTTCCAACTTCTTGGGCTCTGGGCCCTCCTGACTAAATCTGCTTGCTAGCGAGCAGCACTACGTGGAACATAGGGGCCCCTACTATGTTTCAGAAGTGCCCAGTGGACAGTCCTCCACTCCCAGCAAATGCGGAAAACAGAGACTCACTTACTTGAATGGGTGGAGATGACTCTTCACCTTCTCTTGCTTTTTTACACCTTTCTCTTTATTATAGTAGCTACGGGCAAGAAGATTGAAGAGTGAGTCTTCGTAGTCTCACATTCGATCAGACAGTTCATTTTATTGTATTTTTAAATATTTTATTTACTTATTTACTTGAAAGAGAGAGAGAGAGGGAAAGCTGAGCAGGAGGGAGGGGCAGAGAGAGAGAGGCAGGCTCCATGCTGAGCAAGGAGCCCAGCATGGGGCTTGATCCTGAGACCCTGGGATCATGACCGGAGCTGAAGACAATTGCTCAATCAACTGAGCCACCCAGGGGTCCCTTAAAAAAAAGAAAACAACAACAACAACAACAACAACAACAAAAAGCAGAAGTGAAAGAAAGTGGTTACTTTAACGATCTTAGCTTAATAGGGCCTTTTTATCCTTCGGCTTAGATTTATGACATATTTCATTTAACCTAAGGAGTTTAGGTCATTACAGTATATGGTAACAAATTCAATTTATAAAGCTTTCTATTGGCATAAGAGAGAAAGAAGCCCAGTTCTTATCCCTGGAGCTTGTGGAAACACAAGTTTGGAAGCAAGACCGCCAGGGGGCTGCACTCACCTCTGTTTACCACAGGCACATTCCTCTGGTTTTCTCCTTTTTAGGTGTCCTCTCACTTCTCTTAAATTCTTAATTTTGTCTTGCAAGGCTTCAATCTGGAAGACACGTATTTGAACAATGACATCTGAAGATCAGGATTTCCTGCGCCGAGTGCCCCTCTTTCACCTCGTTTTTTGTGTTCCATAATTCCGGCTATCCCCTGAGATGGTAATTAACTTAGAAACAAACTGGGCACAGAGTATGTCTACCACGATGTTCCCGCTGGTCATGATGATCACGACCAGATGATCTTCGGGTCCTCCCGCTGATGTTCCCACTGAGACAAACGTGAGCAGGTGCCTTGCTTACGACTGGATCATTTCCTCGAGGAGATTTCAACAGGTCCTCGAGCCAACCCCCACGGTTTCCTCACACCCTATTTTGTTTTCAGACAGGATGATCACTATATCCCCAGGGAAAGAAAAATACTTTGCTACGCTATTTTTCACGTAGTTGTCATTGTAAAAAAAAAAAATCATAAATAAAATAAATGAAGTGGACACACATGGAGCCCCACTGGCCGCCATGGAGCTGGTGCGCTGGGTTTGCCTTTGGACTACACCTTCCAATCACACAGCTGTGGCTAACCTCTTTATCAATGTACGCCTTGTGGTCCTTCCAGGCTCTGGCCGATTGATACAGTTCTCTCTCACAGTGGATTGTATCATTTGGGAGAATAAAGCACCTGCAAAAACAAACAAACCCAGAACATTAGAAATAGGTTTATAAGCTAATCTGCATTTAAAAAAAAAAAAACCCATTAGAAATAGCAAAGGGAACAACATTGTCTTCTAAACTCTTAATTTGGAGGCAAGCAGTAGTTTGAAGCTGAGCCATAGACAAGGATACGTGGGAATGTCTCCTGGACACCCGGGTGGGGAAAGGATGGTATCAGAGAGAGACCCTTACTGAGATCCCCTTTTACAGCAACGTTCAGTATTCATGTCTGCAAGAACAGCGACCACCGGAAAACTCCAGATTTGAAAGCCTTGTCAACTACGTAGGAAACAGGCAGGTTTCCACAGTTATAATGGAAGCAAGTTGTCTGACTGAAGAAATGCAGAGTTAGAAGGGGTTATTATCCTATTCATTTTGTTACAAAGACCCTGCCTCAAGTACCTCATTCAGTTTGAAGCAAAGAAATAACCCTATGGCAGAGAAATATTGGGATAAGGGGTTGATCGGTACTGAAAGAGAAACAAATCCTGGTCTGAATCTCCTAGCATGTAATTCTAAACAACTACAGTTGACCTTGGAATGACATAGGCTGGAACAGCACAGGTTGACTTATAAGTAGTTTTTTTTTTTTTTTTTAAATGAGCACAATCCAGAGCTGTAAACATATTTTCTCCTCCCTCTTCCTTATGATTTTAACAACACTGTTTTCTCTAACTTATACTACGGTAAGAATATAGTATATGATACATATGAAATAAGTGTTAATTGACTGTTTATGTCATTGTTAAGGCTTCTGGTCAACCGTAAGCCACTAGCAGTTAAGTTTCTGGGGAGTCAAAAGTTATAAGTGGATTTTCAACTGTGGAATAGGGGGAGGGTCTGTGTTCCCAATCCCTGTCTTGTTCAAGGTCAACTGCACAGGCACGGGAAGACCAGTCCCAAAGATAAAAATCCTGCCAGAGCTCGTAATACCGGGCCTCCCCAAAGTGATAGAATGAGAAAGAAAAAAACCCTGGCTACTAAATTCAGAAAGAAAATTTTTCTCTCTCATGAGAGTAACGATTCTAGAAGGAAATGGAGAACCGAGGTGGTGCATTACAGCTGTGGGATAATCGTCTCCTTCCCTGTCTCTATGATTCCTGAGGCCCTCCCTGCCCTCTGGGATCCTCCCTGGTTAATTAGGTGTTTCGGCATCTTACCTCCATTCCCACCACATCCCACCTCTCCAGAAGCTTCTCCTGGACTCTCAGTCCTCCTTTGGGGTATGAATGTACAGCTCCTCTGAGCCTCTACAGTGCCAGTCTTGGTTTCCATCTGTTTCCTAGACTCCCATAAAGGTAACTGTTCAAGGGCAGAGATCCATGACTGCTAAGTTAAGATGTGATAGAACCGCTTTGGCTAAATTCCCAGCAGATCAGCCTTCATGTGAAACTGAATCGAAAGCATGTGTCCAAATGTATGACTGTTTGGACACCCCCTTGCTTCTTTAAACTCCAGTTGTTCTGTGGGCCAACCTCTGGACCCTGTACAGCCGAGCAATATCACTTTTTATGAAGAAGCAAAAGAGTGGGGTGCCTGGGTGGCTCAGTGGGTTAAGCCTCTGCCTTCGACTCAGGTCATGGTCTCAGGGTCCTGGGATCGAGTCCCACATTGGGGTCTCTGCTCAGTGGGGAGCCTGCTTCCCCACCCCCCCGCCTACCTCTCTGCCTATTTGTGATTTCTCTTTCTGTCAAATAAATAAAAATCTTTAATAATAATAATAAAAAAAAAAGAAGCAAGACAGTGATAATGGAGAGGGGAGGATGACTGGGAACTCAGCCCCTGAGAACACCTAAAGCCTTCCTACTTGTGAGTCACTCGGACAGTGGTGGGCAGGCCCAGGGCATTGTCTCTGTCTGCCAGCATTGCGTCCCCGTCGCCGGCAGCCTGGGGACCTCCAGGCCCCCTGTGGCCTTCATCGTGGCGCTTGGCAATGTTTCTGGGTCGTAACACTTGCAATTCCTCTTCTTCCAGGTTTATGTCATATATTTCGCCTTCAAATTCGACGGATAAGGAACGTGTTTGCCGAGTATGGACAAATCTGGGCTTGTACTCTGGAAATAAGGGAATACACATTAACATGGGCTCTTGTCTGGGCTTGGGCGCTGCATAGCAGTGGATGGATGGCACGCTCCCCTGGCCTTAGCCCTTCGTCCCTCCAGTGGAGAAGGGGGTGCGTCTAAGTTCCTTTCCACTCACAGCAAGCTGTGAACTTCCGTACTGCGTTTTCAACGTGAACTGCTAAGGCAGTTTGTTTGCATAAATCTCTATTCCCAATTATGGTATTAATCATAATACTGACTCTTATTGACTGGGCCTTTGCTATATATTATTCAGTTCATATTTATCTCTAATCCACAATCTTGGAAGACCTGTATTATTATAATAAATCCTTATATTAAGAAAAAACTTAATAGATTGCCAGAACAGACTCATAAATTTGGTGCGATGATTCTTACGGATGGGAAAACTGAAGCTCTGAATGCTGCTTACATTTTGCAAGGGTATGGAGCCAAGAGCTGTGGGAGCCAGGGCTCTAATCTACCAGATTCTAAAGGCCACAGTCTTTCTCCAACACTGGGCTGCTTTTACAAAAGGGTACATGTTCTTGACACCTTCTATTTGAAGGTGTCAAATAGATAAAAAAATAGAGAAAAATTAAATTTTGCAAATGCTTTTTATCAGGCAGCTGACTTTTAATACCTGGCAGATGGAGGGCAATGCCAGGGGTAGGCCAGCATGGTTTCTGGTCTGTAGACGTGGTCAAGGCTCATAGTGTGCTAGACACAGGCTTTAATGCATAAACCTTGGCCCCTCCTTACCAGATGAACTTTGGCTCTGAGGGGACATACTCATGCGGCCCTCTTTCTCCAGCCTGCTGCTAAAATAGGAAAAAGAGAACACCCAGGCCATGGACTCAGAATGGCACTTGCCACAGGATCCCGCCATGATGGCAGTTTCCAGAGGAGGAAACGCCTCTGTGACAGTCAGCAGGGCACGGAGTGTGCTCACAAGCAACTCCTGTCCTCAAATAGGTGAGATTCTACATGGTTTGAAAGAACGGCCCCAGGCATCTCCATTTGTGTTCAACGTCGGACAAAATCAGTGTTCGTGGTCACTGCTGTGGAGGCTGCCCCTTCCGGCTTTCTGTTTGATATCTTTGTGTAAATGATTAAACCTGGCATTTTCTCTTAGGGAGGAAAAAAGATCTCTTAAATCAATCATTTTTAGCCTTTGGGTTAGGGATTTGTTTAAGAATATGTTGAAAGTTAGGGACATCCAGAAAAATGTGCACATATATACAGAATAGACTTATTATTTTGGATAAAATGTTAGAAGGCTCATGATCCCTTAAAATCCATCTGTGAGGTCTAGGATTAAAAAGCCAGCGCTAAGAGCCTCTATTGTTCTAGTGATTGATTTCCTAATTTACAATGAGGGGGACACCTGGCTGTCTCAGTCGGTAGAGCACACGACTCTTGATCTTGGGGTCGTGAGTTCAAACCCCACGTTGTGTGTATAGCCTACTTAAAACAACAACACAGAAAATGTATTTTACTCATTTCCAAACCAGTATGAAAAAGAATTGCCACAGAAATGAGTCACTTTTCCTAATATGCCACTAGATGGCACTAGACTCTCATTCTTTTAGGGAAGGGGCCAGACTGGGTTTTCACATCTGTATAATCACAGGAATTTCATAGTTGCCTGATAGAATTTTTATAAAGAAAATGCTAGGCAGTGCTTTTCATGCTGAATTTGACTAGTTTGACCCTGCCAGTCAACCAGAACTAAAAAAAAAAAAAAAGATACTGTCCTACAACAGATGTACCTTTAAAAAAAGTATTTATATTTTTCTTATTAAATCTATAAGCAATGAAACCTCGAATTTTTATTTTCCTCCTTTTTTTTTTTAAGAACAGCTCAAGGCAGACAAATCAGGACATTAGTATTCATGTAAACTAAAACTGACCTAAACTATACCCTCTGCTCCTCCCCACACCTGTTACCCCTTTTTAGCTCTTTTAGGTGTGTGTATAGTTTGTGTCTAGTACTTTTACTGAATATATTTTCATTCTATGCTTAAGTTAAAATGTCCACAAACCCCAGATTTCAACTTAGCTTCGCTCTTCTAAACAGAACAATTCTTTGCTTTTGGCGCTAAACCTCTGAATGGATAAGATCTCAAACGTAGACGGAGCAAGCCTTTCTCGTCTCCCTGTTGTCCATCGGCAGAGCACTCTGCCTTCCCCTGAGAGGGCCCCCCGCGCGAAGCTTACTGGGGGTCCCCTGGTTTCTCAGGAACTGCCTTTGACTCTTCCTCTGGCTTCTGCCTCCACGATAGCTGGACTCTCCGCAGCTGCATTCTTTGTCCTTGTCCGGGAAGCCGCGAGCGTAGAGGTTCCGCGTGCTGTGCTGGACCGTTAGCAGGTCCCCGGATCCTTTACACTTGTGAATTCGAAGCTTGCCAGATGTGTCCTCAATGCACTGCCACTTCTGCAAAAGCCAATGTGAAAGCGGGTTACCCATCCCGCTCCAGGTGTTTCTGATTAAGGACGGCTGCCTTAGGTTTGGGGCAGCATGAGAAACCCCTTTAAGGAGAGCCAAGCAAGAAAGGCAAGCTTCTAGCTGAGACTGCCATTCAGTCCATACCCCCCTAACCCCGGTTCTCTCAGCTCTTTCTCTCACTGTAGGCAACTGCGGATGACAACGAAATCACTGGAAATCAGAACCACCTCCGTGACACTAGAGCCAAAAATTGATATATAAATCCCCGGTATCCAGACTAAACAGAGTCTTGAATGAAACATGTAAAAGCCCTTAATTCGCCAAGCCACAGAACCCAGCTGTCAGGGCTGTTTTCGCCAGACCCCTCTTTCTCTGGAGAAACACACTTGGCTGCTTTGTTCTCGGGCCCCCGAGTTTCTGCCTCAAACCGTGGAAGACAGAGATGAGTTTAATCAGAGTCTACATGGAGCAAGTGGACCAGCTTTCACACGGCATGAGCCAGCGTGTCAGGTCTTCTCTGGGCCTCTTCTTAGCCTTCTACAGACACTGCACACCCGGCAGAGTGAGCTGCTTGGGAGGACACATCGTTCACCTTCCCAAGAGACGGGCATGGGGGAGCTGGCCCAGGGTTTTCTCCTTTGAGCCTTCTACCAAGCCCACTGCAGACACTGCGGGCTCAACTCTAGATCAACAGGACCCAGCATCCGGCTTCAGTGTTCCATTCACCTCCCGCCCACGCTTCTTGAATAGCAATCTGGCAGAAAGAAGAGCATTTCACCTTGGGGGCATTTCATGAGCTCCTCCATATCTTACTTAAAGACTGAATAACATTCCCCTTTCTTTTTCTTTTCCCCCCACTCGCTCCCTCAAATGGTAGTTTGGGAAGAACACTGACCCTGAATTGAAGTTGACCATGCTAGCACGTAGTGTGAGCCAACTTCTGTCTCTGGTTTTTGTTCCAGAGAAGAGTATCACCTGTATACAATTACTAATACCTTTCCTTAAATGGATACATTTCTAATCAGTGGCCAAAGCAACAGTACCTGTCAAATTATGCATTTGTTGCATGAGTTACATATTTTCAATAAATAAAAAAATCATCCAATAAAAGATGGTTTTCCCTGCACCACCGTAAAATGATCTCAGATGCTCCCTCCCCCCATCCCGGCCTTGTACCTGTACCATACTTTGGATTATATTTTAATCTCCAAGTGACCTAATGCAAGGTAAAATTTAGTCAAAGGTCCCAGAGGTCCTGGTGAGCAAACGACCCTTGTGTACAAAATGGGGTTCAACCACTCACCGTGGAGCGAGGTACAGTCTTGGCTTATTTTCTCTTACTGGAGCCATGTGCCCTCTGTAAGTGTTGAATTATCAGAGCCGCCTTGTGTCTCTACCACAGAGTTCCCAAATCCCTGGTTTATAGGGCTTGGGCTGTGATCTTGCTTTACCCCCACACCCTCTTGGTGCTACTGATTTTGGTCATTTCCAGTGACATCAGATGACAATCTTCTTTGTGGCTTGACCAGAATATCCTCCTCAATGTCTATTCCCTCCATCCAGAGAAGCAGGCTCAAGAGACAAGGTGACTAACTCTATTCACAAAGCCATGAAAGGCAACACAGACAAGAATACTCGAGGACCCACTAAGTTAGAGATGATTTAACTGAAAAAAAAAGCAAAGTCAAGTTGATTAGGCACCGGGGAATTATGTGAGCTCAGTGGTTCTCACACACGGCCGGGCACTGGGAGTTTCCAAAGCTCTCCTGGTGAATCCAATGTGCAGTTGGGGTTAAGAACAAATATCTTCGATTTGCATCTGGTCCCTGGAACTTTCTGCAGCTGGGACCCATGGCAGGGGCAAAAGAGGTATTTGTGGGTCTAAGCAGCTCAGAAGGATGAGTCTTTGAGAGGGGCGTATGCATGTTGCGGCCTGGGTATGCAAAGGAAGTTGTGTCTAGAAAGGTACTGATGTAATTGGATCAGAAGACGACTCCAGCTGCAACAGAGGAATACTACTGGCTTGTCTCTACAGGCAGGACTATGTGCTTTCTGTAAGAGTAACCAGTTTTCCTTACTTTCTCTCCACAGTTAGCTGACAAGTGAGGGAACTTAGTGTTTATAAAGGTTGAGCACAAAGCAGTGTGTGGCCTGCGGCAGGGTTCTGTCATTCAACGTGGAGACCAGTGGTTTTCAAGCCTGGGTTTGTAGCCCTTCTAGACACATCCCATGAGCTGGGAGGAGGTGCAGTGAAATTCTCAAAAAGAGTTCTCAGGAGAAAAAAAAATTGTTCTCAGAAACTATCATTCTGTGTATCATTCTATATGCCCTATAGAATAGAATAGAATTTCTGCTGACAGGAAGTGTCAGCAGAATAATCCGTATGCTTTCAAAGCTCCAGAAAAATTGGGAATCGGTGGTGCTTGAGTGTCATTCTAGATCTGTATTTGTCCTAAATCCAGATGGTTGAGGACTTGTCCATCAATCTGGGTAATCTCTAACTTAAGCATCCCAAAGCTAAGAGTTTGCTACTTGATGCATATGCTAGCAGAAGCAGTGGCCAGGGGATCCACAATTCAGCCTCGTAACGGCTTAAGAAATGCTCTATTTTCGACCAGACAGAAAAATAGGGTTAACTTTATTCTTGAAAAATAATGGTCTTGTGTCATTTGTGGCTCGAATTTTTTTCAATTTCAGTATAAACTTGAATTTTAAAACACGTAACTACAGTGAAAACCCTCCTAGTTTTATAGTCACGATGCATTAAAAAATTCTACTTTTTTTGTGTGACCTGAAGAGCTGAGGGTACAAGTAGATTCCTCTAGAACAGAAAGTCTAGGCAGAATTTTTAATGATTTGGTCTATCTGGAATCCAAACTGCTTTTCCCCATTAGCCAAATTCCTCGCTAATGTCCTACAGGGCAGAGGTGAAGGGAAGGGGTGTTTCTTTCCTGAAGAGATGAATTTAACCAAACCTGAGATCTGACACCACCCTGGGTATGGATCATATATCTCACAAATCAAATATGCATGTATTTATGGATGCGTACGTACACACGCATATACCCGCTTATACTATAGGTATACATATATGGATGCATACATACACACATGCATATACCCACATATATTATATGCACATATATATTAATGTACACATACATACATGCATATACCCACATATACTATAGGCATACGTATATGGATGCATACGTACACACATATATACCCACATGTACACACACATATACCCACATGTATACACCTATACACATTCTTGTATAAAACAAGAGCTACAGAGAAAAATGCCAATGATTTTCTCTACCGTGGGCCCTTTGAACAAGCTGTAGACCCTATTAATAGAGTCATTAGCGAGGGGCTTTAAAAATCTTAGTACGAAGGAAGAGAGCTCTCAGGAATTACTCTGAAACTCATGCCACAAGCCCCTTAAATGCTCAAAAGAAAGAGAGGCAATGACTTGGCATTGTCTAAGAGCTGCAGCAACCAGATGGGAGCGGGGATTCGGAGGAGGCAACCTCCCAGGGGATGCGGCTCAGCCTCCCGGACCTGCTTTGTTGAACACACGCCTGTGCAGAGGTACAGATAGCATACTTGCTCCCTCTTATCTACTCTCTGGGAGTTTATCAGTGAATCAGTGAACTGCCAGATCCACTGTCCATCTTCCCTGAACCACTCTCCCCTTCCGTAAATTCCTCTGCTACTTCGTGGGACATCCTCTAGGTTTATCTCCTGCATCTCTGACTCCGTCTGTACCAATCACTTCATGTACATTCATTCCACAGTGATTTCTGCACGCATTCGGCAAGAGAGGGGCTCAATTACACTATTAAAATAATTTTGTAAGTTTATATTAGGATTTCATTTTAGCCTTTCCAACCACACTGGAATTTCAAATTAAAGGCAAGGACCATGTGTCACACTCCTGAATTGTTCCCTGGCGTTAGCTCAGCATCAAACCACTCTGTTTAGTAATCGTGTCTTGGTGGCCTTGATTGACTGTCTACACTTATATGTAAATAACACGTGATGAAGAAGAGATGGCTGGCCCTTTTGATACAAGGACTCATGTGTGTAGCTTGTGTGGTGGAATCAAACCTAATGGAAATGAGACAAATGCCCTTCAATCAATTCCCTTCAACATCATTATCATCACCTGTGGAACTCTTGATGCCAGGTACTGGTCTAGAGCACTTTATATAAATTTATCCACGTAATCACCACTATAACCTACAGTGCTACCATAACTCATTTGATGGAGTAGGATTTTGTAGTGGTGAATATCACCCATATTCCTCCTGGGACTTGAGAATGGCATTTCATATCCATGTCGATGTGGCTCGGTGGCAGAAGTCTGGACTTTCAAACCTAGAAAAGTCTGGATTCGACTATCAGCTTTCTCACATCACTATGTGTCCTTGAGCAAGTCAGCTCTACCATCAAGCTTCGTGAGTATTAGAACTCATTCAGGAGCAGGAAGAACTCAGTACTTGGTAGACACCCAACAAAGGCAGTTATTGTTATTATTATTGTTATTATTTCACAGACTATCTTCCTCTGCACACACAAGTTAAGTTTATTACTTAACCTGGTCTTATGCAAACTTAATGAGAGATAGTCATTTTTAATGGAGGTAAGTATTGGATTAGGGATATGAAGGTAAGTATTGGGTTCGGGATGTGAAGCCCTCCATTTTCATTTTGTTTTCCTGCTAACTCTACGGCCTTGAGCAAATTACAGAATCTTTTTGTTCTTCCAGATTCCACATCTAGTAAAATAATACTTGCTTCTCCTGGCCTCAAGAATATGCCATGAGAATAACTCGTTGAATATTTTTGGATTTCTGAGAAAACGATGCACTATATAAATCCAGAGCAATTGACCTATTATAATTGACCTATTATAATTGACCTTTAACAACGGTTATCCAATCCTTGTGCAAGTTCATGTTTCATGCTTGCACATTGTATATAATACAATAATTACTATTTAGTGGGGAGACTGTGGGTTTGAATCACACAGATCTTGGTTTGAACTCAGACTTGTGACTTCGGGCAAGTGACTTTCCCATCTGAGCTTTAGTCTCCTTATATTTAAAATGAGCATAAGATCTCTTCTACAAAATAATTTTCAGGTATAAAATGTTCCGTGTAAAGTGCCTAGCATAATATTAGTTGAAGATAGAGCTCTGTTTACTTCCCTTTTCTGAAGTACCTACCAGATAATCATTATAGATTCTATATTTTTTTTTAGTTTCTACATTTTTAATTGCAGATATTTTTCAGATTGATTAAGAATGTTCTATATTCTTATTTATGCCCACTTATTCATGAATAAGAAACAAAAAAATTTGGCTACAGCTTTTTCAAAAGTACACTGCAATGAAAGCTTAATTTTACACACACATAGACACAAACACACATGGATTATTTGTCATCATTATATGTCTTATTATGTGGATTTGGTCATAATGCAGGTCAAATCATGTTCTCCAAAATAAAACAACCATACAGTAATTTTGGGATAACCTGGTTAACCTTCAGGCCGGTACCAATATCGTAAAACACAGTTACCTGTCTGTGGACATGCATTTAGAATTTCATCTCAACACTGGGACTATAAAAGTACCATATAAACATCCTCGTTCATATTGCTACTTAGCCGAAGCCATTGTCAGATTTTCTCACCAGTCTAAGTAGAGTTACTTGTGCTAAGATTTATTTCCTGTCTTCTTTGAAATAGGGTGAGATGGGAGAGGGGAGAAGAAATGGAAAGGAAAGAGAAACAGGAGAAAATATTTCTTCCTTCAGATTTTCATCTGGATAATCCTTTGTAAAAGTCAATAATGAAAGGTCGAAAGGAGTATTGTTCTTACAGTCTGGGGAAAGCACAACTGGTACACTGACCTGGGCCAACAGGTGATAGCCCGTATTTGTTGAGTGCTTATTATGTGCCAGGTACTGGTTTAGATGTTTAATACACTTATCTCTTATAACCTTTACTGTGACCCTCTGAGGCAGGTACTTATTATTATGCCCATCTTCAAGATGAAGAAACTGAGGCAGAGTTAAATTGAGTAACTTGCCCCTGGTCACGTAGCAAGAAAGCAGTGGACCCAGGATGCAATCCCAATTGATTAGGACCCCAATAAAAAAAGAGTGGTAGAATGTGAGGCTTCTCAACAGCCTTGGTGGAGGGAATAGCATTTGGGAAGCAGAGGCAACAGCTTACATGCCGGCCGCCGCTGACGAGAATGCTCTGTTTACGAGCAGGGAGAAGGGGATCCTGCCCAGAGCGGGCTGTGTTCTGGAGTAGTGGGAAGCAAGAGCGTAAATTAAGTCGGGTGTGGCCGCATTAGGTAGTTTATAAGTAAAATGGCCTTATGTTTGTCTTTTTTCTGACTCGTTTGGGGCATCGTTAAGTATGGTTTGACATTTAAGTCTGCGGTTTGTGTTTTAAAAAATGCACAGAAGTCAAAACATCGAGAGGCACAACTATTCAGAAATGTCCTTCAGTGCAGGTTGAAGAGGGGAGGGAGGAGGCGAGGTTTTGCGGCCCGGTGGGCGGTGCTGAGCGCCATGCAGACAAGCGTTCAGCCAGAGGGTGGCACTGGGGCTCGGTCCTTGGGGCCGTCCCTCTGGAATAAGGAGGGCCGTGGGCAAGGGTCTGTGAGCCAGGCTGAAATTTTAGCCAGGGCTCAGTGAGTTTCTGGAAACAGGCTGTCAGTTCCTGGCAAACTTGCCCGATCTTACTGGTAACTGCCTTTTATTCCTCCTCTGCAGCTGGTCACAAAAGGTTGAAGATCTGTGGTCAGAGGGATAATTTTGGGATGAGAACATAAATCCTGGAGCTAAACCAGGACATTCGACAAGCCACATTCTAATTTCCCAAGTAGTACCCGCTTGCTTGATCTGGGGTTCTTCCGTAATGGTCAACAAATCTTTGATTTCATATTGACACAATAGTAGAAAGGCAAATGAAATTGCCAGGTTACTGGAATTTAACAACTCGCAGAGGACATGAAATTTTCTTTATCAAAGAGAAAAACAAGCTTTTTTCAAACAACAGAGAATAGATGAAGTGTACTCCAAAACTGAAGGCCTCGTGAATTTCTCTTTTATGTAACTCCTTTTTAAGGAGTCAATCCCTATACCTAGAAGGGGAAAAATAGAGTAACTTTTTCCTGGCATGAATGATTCTCAGTCCTGGCCGCTCAAAGAAATCACCCAGGAGCTGGAAAACAATCACGGGGTGTCTGGGTCTCATCCCCAGAGGTTCTGTGTTCCTTTGTCTGGAGTGAAGCTTGAACATCAGCATTTGTAAAGCTGCTTCTGTGATTCTAATGTGCAGGGCTTGGGAACCACTTCCCTAGATGCTCTAAGTGGGTCCTAAGCTCCTGTGGCTTCCGCCAGGCAAATGCCATCTATAATTTCAAAGAGAAAATCTACTCTGTTACATTTTTGAAGAGGCAGCATGTTCTGGGGAAGAAAGGATGAAGCTGGGAGTGAAGAGTTGCAGGTTCTGACTTTGAGTTTGTGGCTTAAGTTTTCTGGATCTAAATGTCCTTATTAGAAAAAGGATACCTTTCAACTAGGAGATTTCTAAGACTCCTTCCAACTTCAATATTCTCTGACTCTAGACCTCTGGTTCTTAACTATGTTAACAAATACAGATACCTTGACCTCACCTCTGACCCGTTAATCTGATTGGTTTGGGGGGGAGGCTATATATACATTGATATTTCTTTTCCTTCTTTTTTCTTTCGAGAGGGGCACAGGGAGAGGGGGAGAATCTTAACCAGCAACCCCCCCCCCCCAACTCTCCCACCCTCGCTGCCCAGTGTGGAGCCCAAGGCGGGGCTCAATCTCACAACCCTGAGATCATGACCTGAGCCAAAACCAAGAGTTGGACGCTTAACTGACTGAGCCACCCTGGCGCCCTTTCCAAAGCTGCCTAGGTGATTCTAGGTGCGGCCAGAATTGAGCATCACTGATGTGTGTTCTTTGTTGAGCCAAAGTCTTTTCAGATAGAAGCTGAGATCTGCACGTGTGTGTGTGTGTGTGTGTGTGTGTGTGTGTGTGTTTAGTGTGTCATACATAAATCTGTACATAATGTGCTTGGGGGTATAATGCCAGCTGAGAGAGTGGCAGGAATTCATACTCAGCCTCATATTAATTCAGGAACACAGAAGTAATGCAAACACATATGTCCATGCCGTCTTAATTAGTCCCTGCTGCTTGCTCTGTTCACAAAGTGGAAGAAGTATTGCCAAATGTCTGGGATTCCAGCCCATTTGAATTCCCTGTTGGCTTCACAGGAACAAAAAAGCAGGTAAGATGGTCCGGAACAGAAATAACGCCCAACATTCCCACGTAGCCTTGTAACTCATCTAGCACTTTACATATATGATATCACGGAATCCTTATGAGACTGAGATTAATTTTCTTAACTTTAGGGATAGAAAACCCAAGACTCTTAATCCAGTCCCCAAATACACAGGTAAATAGTAGCGGATGCCAATATTCTAACCCAAACTTTGTGATGTCCTATTTTCTTTCCTTCATTTACCTCCTTTGTGCATCCACATTGACCTTGCCAAGCAGTTCTTAGGGGACCGAGCAGGAGGGTATGGTTTCATGGGTGAAATACACCGTTTCTTTGGGGGTTGAAGTGAAGAGAATGGGCTTGGTATTTTGGGTTTTTCCTCTCTATCCCGTACAGAGTCAAACCAAAGAGAAGATTGTGTTGTCTTTGAATGGAGCTGGTTAACCTTGGTCAGAGGAAGAGACGCAGGCCACGGGCCAGGTGTGCAATCAGTGTCAAGAGAAGAGATTAGATTAGAGTTCATTCTAGCCTTAACTGATTCCTTGATCCAGAGCAAAACAACCTCATTCTTCTGGACTTTTCCTTTTTTAAAAGTCACTGATACTGTAACTAACAAGATAATCTTCAAAGTAACCAGATAGAAAAAGCACAGGTCCCAAAACATAAAGATTCTGTAGAATACAACCGAGCTATCAGGTTTGACCCACAGTTTCTGTAATTGACCTGAAGAGGCTCAAAAATTTCCAGAAGTTCTCAGATTTTTAAGCTATAATTTGAGCATCACCTATAGAAAGAAAGAAATCGCCATCCGGGGTAGAGTTTAATTCTCTGTTCTAATAATTCAGGCACTTCTAAAAGAAATTATTGCGAACATTTACATATATTCATGTGATATATTCTATATTCAGACTGATTCACATGGAAATAAAGCAGCAGAGGAGAATCTCAGGGAACCAGGCATTAAAGCATTTTATGGTGGGCAAAACAAGTTTAGAAAACTGTGAAAAAAATGAAGTGACATTCTTAACACAGTTAGCATTTCACAAGAGGGAAGAGTTTGTGCCAACATGCCGTAATCTAGTTGAGACTACATTTGCCCTTTAGGACATGTATTAAAATTCCAGGACAAGCCATATGGAGAGGGGTTTGCAAAATTGTATACTGAAAGGTAGGCAGTGTACCTAATTCTCAAAAGGGTGTAATGCTTGCCACTTGGAAGGCTAAAATAGTAACAGAATCACCAATTCGTGTGAAATATATTTAACACCAAACATTTCCAACTCCTGAATAAAAGCAAATTAGTCTATTGAGGCTGGCTCATAAAAATCATTTTAGAGCTACAGAACAATTCTGAGGTTTTAGTCATAATAACACTTAGAGCTTCCTTGAGAAGGATCTGAAGACATCATATTAAAATATAATGAATAAGTCTAAGCTTCTCCACTAAACACTTGAAAATTAAGACTTACGAGAACGTCATGCAGGCTTGGTTTTATCCCTTCCTTCATCAACCTCCATCCCCACCTTTTTCTATTTCAAAGGAATCCCTGAGGACAAAAAGTCATGAGGAAATGCAGAAAGTATGAGGCTCAAGTTGTTTATTGTGAATGTCTCTTCAGTAAGCTAGATACCATATCACCAGTACAACTGTGATGCCCTACATTTAGGAGGTCATTTTAATAATGACTGTGTATCCATTTCATGTACCTGGTATCCTGAACTGGTATTGGCTAATTGTGTGGCTATCTAGAGGTCAGATAAGTTAAAGAGAAGAAAAGACTCAGAACAGATGTGAACTTCTCTTTGCCTCGTTAATGTAACTGACCTTGGAAGGCTGCGAGTGGCCCGAGTTTTTGAATCCTACAACTCATTTCGATCCCAGCTCTGCACTCACCAGCTGCCCATTTATAAATGGGAACAACAATGTCTACCTCGTTGGACGGATATGAGGATTATTAAACAGAGCTAATTATTAAACTAAACTCCATGTATAGTGCTTTATGTAAGACAAATGCATAATAACTATTATTTTTCACTTTCCTTCAATTTTGTCTCAATGACTTAGGTAATTCCTCTCTCATCATGATACAGTACTTGTTTTAGCTAGTGTAGATGTCAATCAAGAGTGTTTTAAATAGTTAGCATTCATACGTTCTCACTTTCCTTAGAAACAGGCCTGTGTTAATTCATCATATGGTATTTCTTTAGTTCTTATTGATAATAGTTGGTGTTCTGGGTAGTCCTTAATTCTATAGTAATTTTTTTTAAAGATTTGTTTATTTACTTGATAGAGGGGCGGGTAGGGGCAGGAGGACGAGAGAGAAACTCAAGCAGACTCCCTATTGAGTGTGAAGTCTGACACGATCTCACAACCCCAAGATCATGACCTCCCCCAGAATCAAGAGTTGGACACTCAACCCACTGAAATACCCAGGCACCCCATTTGTAGTAATATTTCCATTAATAAAAATAATTCATTCTAATGAAATAGTTGATGTCAGAAATTTTGTGAGCAGAAGTAGAAATAATAAACAAACACAATATGGCTTCCCTTTTCACTTCCCAGTCTTGGTCATGATTCTCTCCACCTCTGTGGGTTCGATGACATCTGACTTTAGTACAGGATGGGAAGACCCGATCATGTGTCTTGGGTGGTTCACCGCCCAGGGGCTTAACATCTACCCCTGGATCTTGACTAAGTAGTTTCTTGACCCTTCTTGATAACCAGTTAACCGGACTCCAGAGGGTGATGGCTACTCCTCAGGTGGAACCAAGATTCTGATCTTTCTAACCAGACTACCCATTTCACATGTGTGATATATTGAACTGGTGTTGGCTAATTGGGTGGATATCTAGTTCTCTCTGAGGGCACCATCTTTTTTTCACTGAAGGGAGCCCAAGCAGTGATGAGGAGGCCCAGCTTAGACCAGTTAAATAATTCTCAGTCAGAAGAGAGCTGTCACAGCGAGCGCTGCATGACCACTATGAAAAACGTATTTATATATAAATGTACATTATTTTATATGTTGAAATTGTTAAAATTAGAAATGAAGAAGCATGTGACCTGTGGTGAAGACAAGCCGTGTCACTCACCTGCCCAGGCTGTTCACAGGCTGTCTGGTACCTGGCCTGCTGGCACAATTCTTTGACTCTCTCATATTTGGGCAAGTGATTTGACTGTTGGATATTCTTGCTGGATTCTTCTTTCTTACGTAAAAACTTCCTTTGACAGAAAAGAAGAAGTTCCTGATGTGAGAAATGATCTGATTTACCCACCCAGTGTATTTTCCTTTTCTCTTTTTCTCCCCTGCAGCATGACTCCTCCATGTTCTTCAAATGGTGTGAAATAGATGATAAGACCTTGTCCATAGGAGCTCAACATTTGCTGACTCCTTTGTGAAAATTATAAGCCAGGTACTAGGAAGAATCGTTATCTCCCTAAAACATTAATTTCAAAATTTTGGGCATAAGTGTTTAGCTTTAGATTCATATAAATGCTTTTCTCTCAATATATGTACAGAAAAAAAAAAAAGAGAGAGAGACAATGAGGATTATGAATCCAAAGGGGAAACCCAGAAGGGACTCTGGAAATGACAGTCTCATATGTGTACTTAAAACTAGGAAAGGCACTTACGGAAAGGAAGGAGAAAGGAAAGGGTGAGGCAGGACTTGGGAAGGAAGGAATGGACTGGTCCAATTCAGAACCGAGGTCGAAAAATGCAACAGTCAACGCTTTGGTCCCGTTGTATGAGAACTTATGCTTTACAATTCTGATGCAACAATCATTACTGTGCTAGCCAGTGGAGAATGAGTAGCCAACCATTCAATCTTGTGACCAAGCTTACGAAATCTGCATGCTTAGTAAACTGGAATAAGGGGGAAAAAAATACTCAGCAGGGAGAGCTGCCCACTAGGCCTGGTTCCCAGAAGCACCCCAGGAACTAGTAATTACCCTCTTTCCACGAGGAACGTATCACGCCAAATTCTGGCTTTCTTATTTGTTCGAAACCTGAAAGCAAAATAATAATATTTACTGTTGGTATCTGGACGTTTTTCCACATGCATCTGTGCTCACAGTTTATTTAAAGAAACACCTCTCGCTTCCCGCAGACCGCGACTGCCCCTCCATCAGTATGCTGTTCACAAACAGCCAAGACATTCTCAGCTTAGGGTGATTCTCATGGGCAAGAGGTACTTGGCCTTCACTCCTTTCAGTGGCCGGCTGGCTCTGGGGGCTGAGGCGCTTGGGGCTGACTGAGGGAAAGCGAATGGACACACCTGTTACCTGGCTTTTCCAGATCCAGAAGTTTGAGGACTGACTTGCCGTCCACATCGGAAGGAGTGTCGAGCCCAGCGATGTCCAAGATCGTCGGGGCCAGGTCAATGTTGAGAACGATCTGTGGGACTCTGCAAAGGGACAAGTGGTCACTCCCGGAACTAATGTCTGTGTGGGTGGCACGGAGGGCCACTTTCTCCACACTGATACTTCTTGGCCTTCAACCTTCTTCCCCCTACCTAAGTCTTTCACACATAAAACTGTTTCACCTAGATCAGACAATTCTCAAAGTGTTTCCAATGACCTGAAGAGATACAATAACTTTCAAAGAAGCCCTTTTACTACTATCGTCTTCTCCCAGATGTAGTGGCAGAGGAGGCACATGGAGGAGATTCAGAATATCCAGGTTCTGGGCCCCAATGCAGCCACTTCCAGAATCAGGGACTCTGAGAGAGGCACTGGTGCTGTGCCAAGCTTCTTCTGTGTTAGATCAGGAGTCTAGGCTGGGGAGTGCCTGGGTGGCTTAGTAGGTTAAGCGTCTGCCTTTAGCTCAGGTTGTGACCTCAGGGTCCTGGGATTGAGCCCCGCATGGGGCTCCTCGCTCAGTGGGGAGTCTGCTTGACCCTCTGCCCTCCTCTTTCTTCATGCTGGCATGCCCCCCTTCAAACAAATTAGTAAAATCTTAAAAGAAGAAGAAGAAGGAGAAGGAGAAGAAAAAGAAGTAGTAGTCCTGGCTGGATGCTCCTTTAGGACCATTCAGGATTTGAAATTCCACATGGATTCTTTTCTTTAACTCTTTCCATAACTTGTTTCATGTACGCAATCTTATTTTACACTGAACATTTTGATGTAGATGGCAGGGAACATAAAACCCATTTTGTAACAGGAAAAGAGAGATGCAGAGGGAGGCAGTGACATGTCTAATTTTTCCCAAATAATACTTGTCTACTTTTCCCAAGTAGCAGAAATAGAGCGCTAGTCTTTCAGACCCTTTTTTCTTCTAAAAGAAAATCATACTTTTTAAAAATTTTATTTTCTTTAAAAATTTTTCTTTAGTAATAATTAAAAAAAAAAAACAACTAGAGGCAGGCACTGTTTCAGTTTTTGTTTCTGTTTTTAAAGACAGTGTATGTCTGATTCAAAGAAAATACAGATATGTCCCTAGTGATCCCATTCTATGTCTGTGAGCACAGGCCGTGAGATGTGGATTTTGGTCCATTTGGCAGAATTAGTCATTGATAGTTAATTTTCCTTTCTCTTTAAATAGCATACTTCAGTTAATTTAACATGTGGCAGGGGAAAAAAAACTAAGATTTTCACTTTCTAAATTAGCAACCTCCCCCTACCTACCCCCTTTTCTGTTTTGGGTGAAAAGAAACCAGACCCTGAGATTGATAATCGAATCATCTCAGATACACATAAGCCATGATAGCCAAATGTTGCAAGCAGAGAAATACGTACATGGATCCTGGTTCTACACTTGGACCACGAATAAAGAAAGGCACACGGATATCAAAGTCGTATGGCATGGATTTCCCCTTGACCAGTCCAAACTGGCCGATATGGTAACCGTGGTCAGCGGTGTAAATGATGTAAGTGTTCTCCAGCTCGCCTGTCTCCACGAGCATATTATACAGCTGAAATACAACGGAGACAAGATGGGCAAGATGACAAGAGTGTTGCCGTGATTTTCCCCGAAAGTCTTCCCCATTATTTGTTAAAGGCAAGTGTCACTTCAACAAGGCTGAGAAACATGATGACTATCTACATGTTCCAGTTGCTTACAATCCTGGAGGGAAAATGTCTGATAAAAGAGTAATGTAACTTTTTTGAATCTGGCACATTGTTCTTCAAGCTTTTGTGCACCTATTAAAAAAACAACAACAACAAAAACCAAACAACAAACTCTACAAAACAGTCCCTGCCACCTAACTTACAGGTTTTACTTCGAAAATCCACTGTTAAAGCAAATTTTATCATCACTCTTTATCAAGGATTACGAAGAGGCTGCTTTGGAGCTTGAGCCAACTAAATCCAGCCTCTGGGCATGTTTTGTTTGGCTTCTGTTATTTTTTTAAATTCAGGAAATTTCAAATAAAATGTTTGTATTTCTGGTTTCCTTTGAAAAGTCAAAAGAACTCATGATACTGGATCTATTTTCCTACGCAGGAAAAATAAGCTGGAGCTGAGTAGTTGCTCCTTGTTACAGATGTGGGCGTTTAAAGTGTCCCATAGTCCCCGCCATGCCCTATCGCTTTATACAAGACCAGCTTTGGGTATTTACATTATTTGCCTAATTCTTGAAGGTATTTGTGAGTGTAGCTCTTGACTTACGGTGTTTTGATTTTGTCCTCTTTGCTGCTGGCTCCAAAGAACCAAGCCTGGAGAGCTAGTAGAAGAGGTCAAGATAAGGGAGGGAAGATAAAGTCACTCAACACACACGTACACATATTCACGCACACAGGCTCTCTCCCTCTCTTGAAAACACCTACGAGATGAAGAAAGAATTAGGAAGAATGGATCTACACCAAGGAAGCTGGACCAAAACCTGTCACTGAGGCAAGTTTGTGTACTTACCCTTTCCACAGAATCATCCACCGACATCAAAGTCTGAAGCCTTTTGCGATGTAGAATGTTTGTAAATTCCATATGGATGGGCAGCATGGGTCCCGTGTACTGCATAATCCAGTGCTTATCCATGTTTGGTGCATAGTTATAGCTAGGGGTTCTGAAAATACCCAGAAAGGATTCTTACTATGTATAATTTTAGTCAGGTAGAGAAAAATCTCAAGTTGAAGGTTGTGAAGTAATCATTTAGGAAAGGTAATTTAGACATTGCTATTTTTGTCTCCCACGGGTCTTCTATGCTTATAAGAAGAGCTCAAAACTCCACTACCCCAAATATCACACATCCCCAAAAGGCATATGGATTCAAATTTATAAAACCTAGACGGGCAGCTAAAAAGGTAATTAGTGCAAGTTCATTTGATTCATTGAATAAAATGTGTAAAAAGACATCAGGATGATCATGTAAGATCTAAAGGTAAAATTCTGTAACACACAAGGGGATGTTTTCATGGTGATGTTAACTCTATAAATGTTGTAGTTAATTAGGCTATTAGATATATATATATTATTAGATATATTATTAGATACAAAGATGTGGAATAATGTATTTTTTCCTCTTGATTTTACTGGGCTATTATATTGATTACTTACATATGTAGTCTATGAGTTTTTCTCATTCCTAACCTTATATATAGATACCATTAATTTAATGGGCTGTGCTGGAATTAAAGCCAATCTATTTCTGCCATATACATGCTTATCCATAAAGCCATTCTTTTTATAGACAATTCAATACACGTGCAGACACAATTTTTGTTAACTACAGGGAGGTGGGTCTTATTCCTCTCGAACATGCGGGTTCAAGCCTATATTTAATTTATTGCAGAAATCCAAGTGGTGTCTCATACATTTTGTTGGAGACCCACAAAATATGTTGCCTTCTTTTTGAGATCTAACCCAAATCCCTTGACCATTAGATGCTGCTATGCTCATCCTCCTGTGCCATCTTTTATATTACAAAACTGGAGAAATAGGGGCGCCTGGGTGGCTCAGTCAGTTAAGTGTCCGACTCTTGATTTGGGCTCAGGTCATGGTCTCAGTGTCCTTTTGCTTGGGATTCTTTCCCCCTCCCGTACCCTGCCCCCGCTGCTCCTCTCCCTTCTTGCTCTCTCTCTAAAAAAAAAAAAAATTTAAAAAAAAAAAAAAGAAATCCAAAAAAAAAAAAAACCACCCCAAACCCAAACCCGAAAAACCCTAGAGAAATAATCACTGTGAGCCGAGTGAATTCAGGAGCATTTACCATGAACTCTGCTGGTTTGCTCTAGCGCAAATTTCCCTTGGGGTGAACCTGGAAGTTCTGAGCTACACAATTGTTTATTGGGCTATTCCTATGCATGCTGAACAATATAAATGCTGCCTGTTATACATTTTCAAAATCTCACTTTTGATAGTTGAAAATGCTGTTTTGGGGTGTCTGGGTGGCTCAGTCAGTTAAGTGTCTGCCTTTGGCTCAGGTCATGATCTCAGGGTCCTGGGATCGAGTCCTACATCAGGTTTTTTGTTCAGTGGGGAGTCTGCTTCTGCTCTTACTCTCCCTCTCTGTTCTCCCTCTCTGTCTCTCTCTCTCAAATAAATAAATAAAATCTTTTTTTTTTTTTTTTTTAATGCTGTTTTGGTACCACTGAGCTTCTTGGATGCTAGTTAACTAGCAGAAGTAAAACAGCACAAATACCAGCATAACAGTGAGCACAGAAGACACTATCCCTAAGATTGTATAAATTGTGCTCAGTAGTGTAAGTCAACTCCTTTTTAAAGGGGCAGATTTGCAGAGTAGGAAAAGCAAGTATGGTTCACTTTGCTCATCTGTAAATGGGGATAATAGTACCTTTCTTAAAAAGCTCTTTTGAGGAACAACAGATCTGTCTATCTCTATCTATCTAATCATTATCAATCATCTCTCTATCCATCTATCACCTATTTATTATCTATCTATCTATCTATCTATCTATCTCTATATCACTTAAAAGTGCTAGTACAGAGGCACATGAATTTCCTACATGAGCCAATAAACATTCTATGTAAGTGTCTGGGTGGAAAAATCCTGTTGCATTAAAAACCAAACAAGGTCTCCAGGTATCACCTGCTCTTCTTTTTAAGAGAAACTTTCAGCATAAACTTTCTTATGTTTACCCGGGTAATGACTCATGAACCACTTGTCCCGTGTTTTTGGCCTGAAAGGGTTCCTGATATCTAAAAGTGAACACGGGTGGAATCAGCCTCTTCAATCTCAGGGGCTCATGCAGTAGGAAAGGATGTAAACCCTGTTTCTTATTCTTCACGCAGCATGTCGTGGTACAAACAGGATTAGATGGAGAGGCTGAGCAGGATGACAGAGGGGGCTTCTAAACCCCATCCGAGAGGGATTTTCACCCTCAGGGGTGGCTAGAGGTCAGAAAAATAGAGCAAGTGGGTCATGAAAGGTCCCCTAACCATTTACTGATACGTGTCTCGAAAAAGAATAGGGCTATAAAAGATCACACGTTTCTTTATAATACCTAAACATCTTCCTCTTACTGCCTTTGATGTTGGTTTGCCTTAATTTTGAAATAAACAGAGTTGACTTTTTTAAAGCCACAAAACCTCAACACAAATAAAAATTAACAATAGGGAACTGAAACGAAGACTCCCAGCAGGCAAATTATATCTTCTACCAGCTACCTTGATGTGCTTGGCACAACTCCATCTCACTTTGAGGAATGGGGAAGGTCACAGCAAATTACAAGCCTCCAATTGGACTCCCGGATTTACACAATGACATATGTTAAATCTGGCTTATATTAAAAAGGAGAGTTCAGGTCTGTTGTCAAAGATGTCCTTCCCTACCCCCAACTGCCTTTTTCTCCCCCTCCCCCTTTATTTTCTCCAAGTGGGAGCTGACCCCCAGCTCTGGAGCTGAAATCCCAGGTGGGATCTCAGCAGGGGGTAAGGAGTGGAGGGGATGCATTTGCCTTTTAAAGGAAGACAGCCTGCCCCTGCTTCCCACCCACTGAACAGCAGCTGTTCGGGGACCTGCAGGTGGAAGGTCGGGGGTCGCTGGAATTGACAATGTTGCTGAAAAGTGATCTTTTGCCAAAGACCTGTGGTTGCCTCCTGCTGGGGTCTTCCAAATTCCTGGAAGATGCAGCCTTCTGTCCTCCAGTGATAATTAAGACTTGCTTCCCTAAGAACTGACTCACAATGACTCAAACAGGGCCTGGAGCCCTCAGCTGGAACATCAGCCACTGAAAGGAGCAGGTAACTGTTTTGGGGAAAAGTGGAAAATCACAGTTCCGATTGTTCCAGAATGTTTGGGGATCAGACCTGAAATCTCATCCCAGCTCTGTTACTTATGACCGCGTGATCTTGGCAACTTTTTTTTTTTTCCCTCTAAGACTCTGTTTCTCCATCTGTGTAATGGGCATAACGACTTCAGAGCTTTGTGAGGGTTTAAGGAGATTTCAGTGACTCCAGAGAACACATCCTGGGACCACATCACACTTGTTCTCGTGGGTAGCTGGGAAAGATCTCATCATTTAATAGCTCTTTTGGTTGCTGTGGCAACCCTGAGGAGCAGGCAGGACATTTTATTCCCATTTCACAAATGAGAAAGTAAAGTGTACAGAGGCTCAGCAATTCCTTCCCAGGGCCGGAGTTCCTCCCATGACGTCACAACGACCAGAGTCCTGCACCAGAGTCCCCAAGAAGCACCTCAAAATCCCTGTCATTCAAAGGTCTGATACATGCATTCCTTTCTGTCAAAACTAAGTCCTAAAATCCTTAGCCTTTGTCCATTAGCCTTTTCTGCTCCCCGTTCAAGTACCTCCCACCAGCTGCCCAGTGTCTGCTTTTGCTGACAATACAAGATAAAGTCGGACCCTCCAAGGCAAACTGGATGCATCAGCGAAAAGACATAACACTGGCTCTTTGCTTAAAAACTGAGAGGAGAGATGACTAAGTTGTCGTTTTTAAGTTTCTGTTGCTTTAAGGAAAAAAAAAATCCACTTTGGGGTCACAGTCGCATGTGCCTGACCTCGTAAGGCTCCTTCTTGTCTGTTCCAAGAAGGATTTTAACCAGTAATTCTGCATTCCAGGCCTTACACTCTCCCCCAAACCTAGACTATTCTCATAGTTAAAAAATGTTAACTTTCCCCCCGTGAGGCTTCTCTGCACATTGCTTTTTCTTCGTGTTTGAATTTATTACTCAGCACTAGATCCTTTTGACCTCACATTTGTGACTTCAACCTTTGCCGTCCATGCCAATTCTCTCTGGGCTTTGATTCCCTCTCCTCTGCTGCTTATTGGCATAACGAGAACACGAATCCTGAAAATCAGTAATGTCACCTTTCTTTTTGATGGGTGGGTATTTGGGGAGAATAATTCTCACTAGACGAGAAATGGTTTTAAGAAATGCATGTGTTGTGTATGAAATCCATATTCTGGGAATTGCAAAGAACTTAGCAGTTCATTTTTACTGCTGATGGCCTTTATTGTCATCCGGTGAAAAGAAAGACATTTCTAGCATTTCATATCCGCACGTGTGTTTTCTTCATTTGTTATTTAGTCTCGGACAACAACAAAAACTCTAATGATCTAACTCTTAAAGAGCACTGGTAGTGGGTCCGTCATTCTGTGAGAAATGAAATAGGTTTCAATTCCCAGAATAAGCTAGTTATATAGATTTAAGACACTCACTCAAAGCATTAAATTGGAAATTCTATACTTAATCTCCCAGGCCACACCATCTCAGCTTTCACTCAAATTGAACTTATTTAATTGACTTTGTAGAGATATTCCCCACCTGAGTTCAAATGTCTTTAGGTAGGTAACATTTGAACGCACGCAGAATAATATCGAATGATCTTGATTATAGATACCGCAGGAAACTAATTTAAAAAGTCTTCTAAGATGCTGCAGACTCCAACAGAATTGTGCAAACCCACACATGGGAGCCACTTCTAATATTAACTGTAACTGTGACGAGTGCTGAACAAAGCAGGGGAAGTACAAAGATCAACTGGGGCCAAGAGAATAGCTCCAGCTTTGTCTCTGTCTACTTACGTTACTTGGGCAGAGCCATTTGGGTCTTTTATTTTTTTGAAATAGAGTTTGGGCCTTCATTTTTTAACCTAAAAAGTTATGGCATTCGATGATTTCTAGGTGTCCTTTAATTCATAAAACTGACTGCTTAAATATTTTTATGCTATCAAAATATGTTTTAATGTCACCTGGGATTAACACATTTATTCATTTGCTAAACAAAAAAATATCTGGCAAGGGATGGGGAAGGAGCCATGTTCCCCAGACACCGGAAGCAGAGAGGTAACACTTGGCCCTGCCTTCTGGAAAGAGCTATCTTGCCTAACTCCAGGGCCTCATTCAAACTGTATCTTGTGTGAATGCTGCCCCCTGGAGGTGTGCAGTTTGACTTCAAGGGTCTGGGTAAACAGCCAGTGCCATGGGATATGCAGTCAATGACAAAGAGAAGAACAAAGTGGGAACACAGGGAGGGAGTGATGAGTTCTGCCCAGACTAAAGATTCTTACGGAAAATTTAAAATTCTCTCGTCTTCAAAAGCATTTTCTTTTATGGATCTGTGGAAGCAATGAAGTGAGGATGTGCAAATTCCTCTAAGGGAAAACACTTCTTTCCCATTTCGGACAACAGAGGTGTTTTAAAAACTTTGTTCTGAGGCTTACACAGAGGTTGTTGTCCCTTTAGCACACTTTGTCATCCCCCAAACTGAGCTTTTAGACCAATTCTTGCAAGTTAGAGGAGCTGGATCGTTCTACCAAGAGTTTAGATTTCACTTGAACCGGTGTTTGTGTGTTCATACACACAATCAGACACATTTCCAGGGACAGGGGAAAGAACTGGTGAAATGGAATAATAAAAAAATTTCAGTTGATAGGGGGATGGTTGGTAGGAAAGTTCTGAGGGAGTCTCTTAGCTTCCCCCAGAATCATAGGGTAGGTAAATGGAGTCTCCTTTCCTGTCACTGCTGCACATTATCATGTCATGGCGGCCAGGAGAGAAAAGCTGTGTCACAGAAAGAGTGAGGGTGTAGCAGTCCTAGGAGGATCCTGGGAGGTAATTTACTGAAAAGGACAGTAGGGTCTTCGCCACAGGGAAGAGCTTTAGGATAAGGATTATCATGTGTGATGTTATGACGGAGACTCCCTCAGGTATCACCGAGGCCTAGAACAGCTGAACCGCTTCTGATTAAACAGTGCCTCCTGTCACGAGGGGTCCATATCTGTCCTAGTTCTTAGTTGGTTGGCAAAACCTTCAGCCTTGAAGTGTAAAGCCAGCGAGCCAGTGTTGGCCCGGCTTCCTTCCTTTGTTGGGAGTGGAAAGTACCGTGGAAACACGATGCATTCACTCCGGTTGGAGAGGGCCAGATGACGACTGCCTGAGGCCACATGAAAGGCACCTGGATACCGCGTGACCACCAGGGAAGGCCACCGCAGGGAACGCGTTCACATTAGTTGCTTCTCCCAACGGGGGAGTGTCTACAGCTTCTCCTGTTTGCAGAGGGCTTGCCAAACATGTCTGCAAAGTATGCTCGAGTGTGTGGCAAACGTTTTTGCTAAGGAAACCCACCATTCAGGGGCTCCATGCTCCACAATTAGCTGCTTGTCTTCATCTGTCTCACTCCTTTTGTCTACAGACTGAACTGTGGACCTGTGCAGTCACTCACGGTGACAAGAGCCGCACACGGACTCTCGCCGGCCCCCTCTTCCAGCGAGCGGCAGCCAGGGAGGCCTGGGCAACAAAGACTCTGCTAACCCAGGCCTTTGAAGGCCCGAGGGAGCCGCAGCGGCTCTCTCCATGCCGGGGGCACCAAAGCCCGAGGCTTAGCAGCAAACAGAGGCTGAGTCGCCTAGCCAACTGCATGGATTTTCATTTTCTAGGGCTGAGGGTGTTCTCCTCACTGGCACTTGCTCGCAGCACCATTTCGCAGCCGGAAAAGATAACACAGCCCAGATGGGTGCTTATCCTGCCTGGGTGTTTAGAGCGGCCGGGTGCGAGAGGCTCGTCCCAGTGTGAGTCTTAGCTTGTCAAGAGCTTTGTCACATCACAGTGGACACCTATCAACTTGTCATTTCTTCAGCTGCTTCCCCTGAACGTGAAGTTGAACCAAATGAAATCTCACTTTTTGTGGGCCAGGAAAGATGGCCTCAAGAAAGAGCAGCTTTATGTGGTTCATCTCAATGGAAAGGATCAATAAGGATCAGCGTCCATGAAGTGGCTTCTGTGTCCCAGGCCCTATGGGGGGACTTGACCTGTGCTTCCTGTCTCAGTTTTTGTTCATGATATTATGTCAAAGTGCTAGTATTATCCCCATTTAACAGATGAGATGATGGAGTTTCCTAGAGATTAAAAAAAGAATGCCCACAGGCTTAGTAGTGGGAAGACATGAAAAAGGAACCCATGTTTGTTTGTCTCAAAGGCCTAAATACTTTCACTCTGTCAAGTGAAGATTTTTTTTATAGTCACTAGTAAGCCACACAGGTAGTTCACGTGAACTCAAAAGAAATAACTGAAACAATTTTCATGAGAAAATGACCGAGTCACTTATTCTGTCACTACCCCACCAAATGACGTCATCTCCGGTGACTCTGCTTACGGTCACATACAAATTCATTCAGGTCCTCAAAATTCTGCTAGTTTCCCTTTCTGGCTTTATCCCTTCTTGCTTTCTTTGTGCTCCATTTTCCTAGGTCACATCTTAGATCGTCTCACATAACGTGGCGGCCACTTGTCCACGCTGCATTTTCTAACTGAAATCAACTAGCCAGTCTGTAGGATCAGCTGCAGAAATCGTACCCATTCTTTGAGACCTGCTCTGAATGTCTGCTGGTCCATGACTTTTCCGTGTTGAGAATGCCTCTTCCTCCAAACTTCCATAGCCCCTTGAAGGCCTGTCCTAGTACCTACGCCTTCTGTTCTGACTGGTGCTATGGCTGTTTGGACACTTGCCCATCGTCCCCCCAGAGTAGGGGCTGGGGCAAACTCATCCTGTAAAGGGTCAGAGAGCAAATACTGGGGGCATTGAAGGCCATAATGTATTTGCTACAACTACTCTGCAGTTGAATTGTGAAAGCAGCCACAGATAACACAAAAACGAATGAATGTGGCTGTATGTCAATAAAGTTTTATTAACAAAAGCTGGCGGCAAGCTGGATTTGGCCCCAGGGGGCCCATGCCTGTCTTTGCTCCCTGGTTTCTGGTTGTGAGCAACTGTGTCTTCCTCGTGCCTATATCCCAGCTGTACTGGAGAGCACCACTCATAAATATTTGTGGAATCAAATAGAATTTGTAATTGCTGGGCTCGGAGATGCTGTGGTTCAGTGATGATGAAGGCCCAGGGAAGTCTGCAGATTCCTCTCCTCCTACAATTGTCTGTGCATGCCATTGGCTCTCAGAACCTCTTGACCTGCGGCTGATTTTTCTGTAGGCTCAAGACCTTGGGCAGAAGTTTCAAAGCAGGCTGACTTCTAAGGAGCCATAAAACACCACATTTTGTCAATGCCCTCTCCTCAACCTCACGAAAACACCGGTAAGGGTTACAGTTGTAGCAAGCCTCCTTAGGCTAGGCATCTGCTAGTGTAACAAGAAAACCAACACAGTGATTTTCTGATTCAAAAAGGAAAGAGAAAGGTGGGTCCCAGGGCTGGGAAGAAAACTACAAAGACCTTTCTCTTTCACTGAACCAGCAGGTTGCCCATCTGTAAGTGATCTGGAATGGAGAGCCCCTTGCCATTTGTGGGCTTTGCTCATGAATTTTGTTGCATGGTTATATGTAGGTAGACCTTCTAGAGGTTTGTATATCCATCCACAGCGTTCTTTCCGAAACACAGCGGCTCACCCAGACCACATTCCCCAGGCGCTGGGGGAACCTGCTTTCTTTGTTGACAATAGTTCATGTTGAGATGCTTCCATCCTTACATCCTTCCATCCTGACTGGGCATGTTCAGCAGGGGGTCTGTCCTGGTTTTATATTTACTGTTAGTTCCTGTCCTCAGTCAGCTCTGACCTCCTTCCTTCTTTCTAAATCACTTGATATGGCAGAGACGACCTGAATACTACTGGCCCAAAGCCATGAGTTTACTAGTTATAAGATAAAAAAAATAAGCATATAAGGGAAGATTCTTCAGGGATATATAATGACCAGCAATAACAGTGCCTTCGGTATGTCTCTCTTTCCAAAAATACATTTACTCAATTTTCTTTCTGTCTAGGATTGCGGCTGGGAAATCAGTATGGGTGAGAAGAGATGCTACTTCAGCATAAACAGAGCAAGAACCAATTTTGGAGGTTTAGTGTTGAAGGAAACATACCAGTTCCCCGGTCCCTACTTTCCTGATGGCGGATCCTTCCGTAGACACAGAGCCAAGTGCTCTGTCGGGAAGGCTGCACGTTATTGCAGAGGACGGGAAGGAAGTGGGTCAAGGGAGTAAAAAACAAAATCATGTTCTTTGCTGCCAAAGCATTCCGGACTTTTTCATTCTTGGCTAGGGGGAGTTAGGGGAGCCCCTAACAGGGCTCTCTGCCTCGCTCCCTCCGCACCCCAACCCCTCTTCTGGGCCTCCCCTCCCCTCCTTACCAGAGCTCCTGCCTCTCAAAAGGAAACATCAGGTTATTTTAAAGCCATGACCTGAGAAGGCCTCTCGGGCAAGCCGGCGCAAGCTGCTTTCTGCAGGAGTCCTAATTGCACATCTGCAGCAAAGCCGACCCCCGTATTCTCCTGGAAGACAGACCCGTGTTTCTACCACCAGAGACCAGGGGGCGCCACTCTGCCGCTACAAGGAGCATACCCTTGGATGGTTATTTTTATGAGATCATGTTCAGGGATATTATTTAAGACAACCGAAGGGAACCCATGATACAAATTTCCCCCATTCACCGTAAGTGCTTCTCTTCCTTTCCATTTAGCTACTTAACAAAGATTGGACATACTGTGACTCCTAATCATGCCATGAGACCTGGTCCTTATGCCGGGCCCCGTGGCCAGCCTGCCCCGTGGTCTCTTGGCAGGAACTGGCTGATGTTCCTGCCTCGGGAGACAGGGCAAGGAAGGAAATGGAGTGAGGGAGAGATGGGAGGTGGGGGGTGGGAGCAAAGAAAAGGCCCGTGTTCAGCAGGTCCCAGAACTGATGTTATTACTCACATGTGTTGGGAAGCATTGGGGTACAGTTTTGAAAACTGTGGGGCCGAGTCCTCAGGGCCGTGGGGCGCAGCGTGGCTGATCACCATCATAATGGGCCTATGGGGATACATTCTCTTAGACATTTTGAAGTAATTAATGCTCTCGTTAGTGATTAAGTCTGTGAAGTAGTCCTGAAACATACATTTGACACAAAACAAAAATTACAAAAGGTGACATTCATCAGACGGCATTTGCATACTGCTTTCTTCAGAAGCGTCTCACTCAATGAAGGCATGAGGCCTGAAGCGGGAAGGAAGGTGATAACTTCCCAAAGCGGCAAAACATCTTCCCAAATGGACGAAATCAGTTGCCAGTTACTTTCTAGGGTGACTAGCTTGGTAACACGCAAAAATTTTATTTTAAGTAAGGGCACGACTTAGCAATTAGGAAAGAAAAAGAGTCCAGTCAGTCCTGTTTGCCCAAGATAATGATCAGATCTGGCAATCCAAACACTAGAGCCCATGAAACACCGGATACATATTTCATTCTCAGATTTCATTGATGTAATTCTTTGACAAAAAATTTAATTACTTCAAGGGCAGGAAACACCCACGCCCACTACAAATTCACAGTTGCAGAACACGCCCACCCACACACACGCGCGCGCGTGCACATGCACAAACAAAAGGAAAGGTCTTTTCTTTAAATTCAAAATTCACCTGTGGGAATTATACAGTAATTGCTAAATGAAAGCCAGAGCTCAAATCTGGGTGCACAGGGAAAAGCTGCAGTATTTTATCAATTAATTCACTTGAAACAGTAAATATGGGGAGCATTTGATTTCCTGCAGACTATACTGTTAATTGCACAACTAAAATGATACAGCTGCTGGGATTTGAGCCTGACTGGCTAATAAAATGACTTGAGCTGCCATCCGAGGGACTGATGCAACTCTGTAAAGGGGAAGGAAGAAATGGAATGAAAAGGAACGATGAAAACTTAAACCACCTGCTTCCTCTAAGTGGGTACTGCTGGCCTGGAGCTCCACTGCAAAGTTTATTCAGAAAGTGCCCAGACAGCATTCACAGTGTCAGAGGCTCCCAGGCATGACTAATCACATGTAGATTCAAGGACCAGCACAGCTGCCAAAGCCATGCCCAAGGGAGGAAATCTGTGTCACATGTCATTGTGAGGACAACTCCACGGGCCATCACCTTCTTCCATGGGAGTGTCTGTTTCATTCCTTTTTCTCACTAAAAAAAAAAGCCATATATTCTTTTCGGACACAGTTGTCTTTGACACTTAATCAGCTGTGATAATGGGCAAGTTACGCTAATTTTAGTCTTTGGAGGGAATCTTGATTACTTTGCTCTCCTTAGGACAACAGGGAAAGAAAGGTTAATAGCTTGAACAAGGAGCATGAAAGCATCCCTACAGATAAAAAATGATGGCAGTGACAATTAGCGCACTTTGTAGGACATTGCTCAAATCTGCCTCCAAGGTCCCCGCCAGCTCTCCACTTTGATGAGTCTGGAATCTTATTAGCAATGTTTGTGAATTCATTTGCATTCATTGTTTTCTGAAGGGGACGGAAGAGCTAGACTTATACCTTATCTCCTACTAAGTTCCTCCAGCTCAAATCAGGCCAAGCATAAAGCCAGCACCATGCCAAAATTAAATCAAGCTCCTTCTCTCCGATTTCCACCAATGGCTCTTTCGTAGTGATCTACGCTAGATAGAGCAGATTGCCGGCTTCTTTTAGACAAGAGGGAAGAGCTGGGCATGGCTAGAAGAGAAGAGGATATTTTAGGCTAATTAGTGGGCTAAATTCGAAGATATTTTCCCCTTCACTCTTGTCGTTTGAAAATTGTTTTATTTTTGGTTGGCAATCACAAAACCTTTGTGAATTTTAAAAAGTCTAATCTGGGATGCATTTGTCAGAGACACAGAGGGATGTGTCGATTTCAGTTTCTGTGAACAGATTTGGAAATCTGAGGGTTGATGGCCCCAGAGAATGCTGTGGACTTTCGCTGCCATGGGGCAGATGTCCTTGTCACATATCAATGCTTGGTCAGACAGGAGGAAAAGCAAAGAATGTGGTTTCCTGACCTTCAATTATTGTGCTTGTCTGCTCTAAACCTGAAGCCACAGATGAAATGCACTTTCACGCCAGTGAAAAGCAAAATGGTACAAGAAGAACACTGGATTATGTGGACAAATCCTCTAGGGAGCAGAAAAATAAAACAATATCACGAGACCGAAAGGAGGCGTCTATGATTTTCTTGATGATACTTCATCAAAGGCTGATTGCCTTTCATCCTAATGAGGGAAAAAAGAATCACTATTCAAAGTCAGTGTTCCTTGAAAGTCTTTTTCTTGCCTGGAGTTTAAAATTACCTTAAAATTTCTCATTCTAACATTGTGAGAACATAGAAAGCCAATCTCGCGGATAAGTTAACTCACTGAAAATGGCTTTTCCCCATTATGCACAAAGTAAATTGATGCAGTGTAAAAGTGCCTGAAAATTACCTTTGCATAATCAAATCCATGCTTTTCTTTGATGCCATTGCGACAAACAGTGTAATTATAGAAACGAGAATTCTTGATTAATCCAAGCCATTCTCGCCACCCAGGAGGGATGTAGCTGCCATTATATTCATTGAGGTATTTTCCAAAAAAGGCTGCAAAGGGGGAAAAAAGGATTATTTTCTCATATGAAATGATTAATCACAAATAAATGCATAAATGCATAAGTATGAAATTAGGATTTGAAAAAGGGGAGTAAACCAAAGTAAACCTTGCTAACAGTGAACGCCGAAATAATAGTGTAATACTCTGATTCTTTGGCAAAGTGACAGACGTACATTTCCCTTTTGAATAAAAAAGCATAGCACCCACATACACAGATTATAGTGCAATAAAATCACCATAATGATCATGGTACTCAGGGTGCATCCATTTCTTGTAGGTCTGCTGGGATGAAAGCAGAATGTATCCTTTTGTTAAGTTGATGTAACAGTCAGAGAAGTAGCCAGTGGCAATGTGGAGTGCTGTCTCTGGGCAAATACTGGGGGACTGAAAATTCAGTCTTGGTGAGAAAATAAGTTTTCTAACTTACTATTTGTGAGTTAAAAATTATGAAAACAGTATAGAAAAGCTTGTCTTTGGGTTTGCATATCCAGAGTACAAATTTTCCAAGTCAAGGAACCACGGTAAACTCCATTTCTTAGGCGAGGGTTTCTATGCCATACACATTTTATGGCATTGGTGTTCACATTATGTGTCTTTTATGAACGTGTATGTCTATTCTTGATAATGAAGGATTCTGCTGATGCAGAATTACTGCACAGATGACTAACTTTCATAGAATCATAGTCGCACAGAAGTATGTGGGACACTGACACTACTGCTCATTGACGAGGTCCCTAGGCGACTTCACATTTCTAACTTTGGCATGTCACCCCCAAGGAAGGCCACTGGGCAACAGAACTTACGATCCTGTCAGAGGGAAACTTTGGATTTGGATGTGGTCCTCTGCCACAGATGATGAAAGGAGAGGGGCAAAGAGAGAATAAGTAGGGCAGGTTGGGGTTTCAGGAACAAAATGTGTTAGATCTTGAAGTCAAATGCCTTATAACTATCAGAAAGGGAGCCAAAAACGAAAGAGGGTATCATTACTTTTTTTCCTTTCTTTTCTTTCTTTCTTTCTTTTTTTTTTAATATGTTCACTTGACTCTAATCACACTGTGTTATCACCACAGAACGTAAATTCAGGTTAGACAAGAGAGCTTCACAAGTGTAGGAAAGCATTCTGGAGTATACCCAAGTTTGTGGGTAAGGTCTGACCAAATCACCTTGCTGAAAAGTCATTAGCCACTTCGATTATAGGTAATGTGTCAACATTTAGGATTCTTACAGAGAAAATACACTGCATATGTTTAAGAAGTGTTTCTCCTTTACCCTTGCCTTAGTACTTAAAATCCACATTTCTATTTCAAGATGACATTCAAAAATTACTCTAATACCGCAGCAGCGTAGCTCGAACTCGGCAATTACAGAAAAACCAAACTGGGATCTGTTGTTAAAGTATTCTCATGTTTACATGCATGATCCTGAGATAAAGCCTACTTCCAAGCAGCTGTGACCAGTTTTTTAAGGTTTGGTGTAAACACACACACATTTCCATTTGTGGGGAAAGCAGAGACTGTTATAGCCCATACGCTGTTCTGAAAAGGTTCTTTAAGAACCAACCAGCCCTCAAAACTTCAGGACCCAATCAGTCCATAAGACAAGGAGGGTACTATTCCGAATAGTTGTAATTCCACCAGGAAGGCAGGCATAAACAAGCCCTGTTCTGGGTAACCTACATGTTTGGTCACTGTAGTAGCCATAAACATAGCATTCCCCTTAAGTAAGAAGGAGTAGAGAAATTTTTATATATAGATATAGAGGGGTGTGTGTGTGTGTTGTGTACACACACGCTTAGACCTGTGCATATGTGTGTATGTAATACACACATGCAGGCAAGCTTTAATTTTTCTGATTTTTAATCAAGGCCGCCATCTTTCATTTTAGGGAGAAACTCTGGCTAGCCAGATGCCTTCCGTGTCAAAGCCACTGTGCATCTTCACTAAACAGGCTTCAGGCGCCTCCACTTACACACATGAAGTAAGGTAGTTCCTGGATGATGAGCCTGGGAAGATGAAAACAGATCCCTGAATCAGGCAGTTTACTGGTATCGCTTTTCAAGCACGCCTTTCTGAATCTCAGTCTCGCCCACGGCACGTCATATCTGTGTCTTGATGGGCTAGCTAGCTTGCTTTCATCCTGATGCACAGCTACCTGTAGGATACCCGCAGCCGAATGTTTTCCTTACTCTTCATAGAATCGTCCAGAATGGAATGAATTCTTTTCCCTTCCCAGTTTACTTCTCTCCTCAGATACCCTTTTCTTCTCTGAGAGTCATAATCGTCTTCCTGGTTAACCAGACACGGCACCCCAGGGCCTTTCCCGGTTCACCTGCTCCTTTGGTCCCCTTGCTACGCGGAAGCCACCACCTGAAGGTTCCATGTGGATAATAGCTCTTGAACCTGCCCCTCTTTCTCCAATGACTCGACACCCCTCATGAATACTCTCAGTCTCCTGCCAGCTCCCCTAGCCAGCCTTCCGGACCTTTCTACTCTTAATACCACCTTCCTGAAGACTGACTCTGGGGACATCACCCATTGTCGCAATCGTGGATGGACCCCCCCCCCCCTCAAATTTCACTTGATAGAATCAAGTTTCATTTGATAGCATGCCATGCAAGGACAAAATCCCTTTCTTTCCATTTCCAACCCCAGCCCACATTCTTGGTTATCTGTCCCTCTCTCTGAGGCATTTTCTCTGTTTGCTCTGGTTTTCACCTCTCTGCCTTTGCCGGTGCTAGTTCCCTCATCTCCCCGCCATGTATCAGGGCTAGACCAGGTAACATTCTAATCCCAGTCTTTGCCCAGTCCCCACAGCGATTTGTCTCTGTGGCTCGAAGGCCATCTTCCCTTCCCTCCTTGTGCTACAGTCATGCTCGTATGTAAGGTAATCCCCCTTAGCCTGTAGGGCTTTGAGGGCGAACACTGTCTTTGCCTCATCTCTGTACTCTTCCTGCTCCTCATCCTTGCACATAGCATAGGGGGCTTCATAGCTTTCGCTTCTCTGGAAACTGGAACTGGAGTTCATGGGCCTCTGTGTGTTCTGGGGATTCCACAAGTTCTAGACTGATGTTTTCACTGAAATCAAAAGTGGCTGAAGCTGCCATTTTTGATTAATTTTCTTTGAAGAGCTAACTCAAATCGAGAAACATAGCAGTGTTTATTTGTTGAATGAATGCTTACATGTTGAGTCTGCAAATGAGTATATCCATCAAGCAGTCAGTTGGCTTAATGCCCACTGCCTGGTTACCCAGCCAAGCCCTGGAGCCGATCCAGGGGTGTGGGACAAAGCATACAGGATCTCAGGTCAGATAGGACTCAGGATTTCCCTCCGAGCTGACTACGTGCAGTAGGAATTCTTATGAAGGTTTCTCGTCTGCAGAGACCAACCACCTTTTCACAGAGAACCACGAGATGATTTTCCTTTCTGACGAAAGGCAATAATGACTTCCAGTCAGAAGGAGCAGACGAGGGCCACACCCCACCAACATGACCTCAGAGGGGACTATTTCCAGGAACTTTTCACTCAATAAGCTCAAGCCCGTCTCTGTCCTCTGGCCTGCTCCTCATCTCCAGGGTTCCCTGCCCCCTGCGCCTCCCCCTTTTCTCTCCTTTCATCTTAAAAGACGTAGAAGAGTACAGGGGTTTGGAGTATAAACCCCGGAGCTGGCCTGCCTGGGTTTAAATCCTGGCCATGCTATTCACCAGCTGTCTGTCCACAGGCAAGTCACTTGGCCTCTCTTCACCTCCAGTTCTCCCATCTCTAAGACCATGAGGATCATAGTAAGAACAGCGGTAGGGTTGTCGTGAGAATCCAGTGAATTAAAACATATGTAAAGTGCTTCAAACAGTGCCTGGCACCTAACAAGGGCATATTAAATGCCACCTCTGCTCATATTCTTATTAGCAGCTCCATTACTATGGTCCTTCCAACCCTGAGTCCTGACTCAAAGTCCTTTACCACCCTGTGCTATGAGGAAATCTTGTCTGAGTTCTGCACTTGTGCACTTGAAAATATTTCTACATCTTTTTCCTGCCCAATCAGACTTATTTTGTGGCAACAGATTCCCATTTGGCTTACATTTTCCTGCTTCATTAGATTTTTTTTGTTTGTAGATTTTTTTTTCTGGCTTCATTCATTTTGTTCTCTGTTGTTTTTTCCACTGGGGGCAGCCATGACAGGTCATTCCTGCCCTTCCCTCATGGTTGTCCTTGTTGGGTTAGTTACCGCTGCTTTCTACCCATTGCCACGGCTATAGCCACTCCCTTAATCCTCCCCTTATAAACTATCCCATCAAGTCTCTTTATAGTCCCTGTTACCGGCTTCAGAACTCCCTCCAGGTTTTCGCTGTCTTTGAGCTAATGGAGTGTAAAATATGTACTCAGGATTCCAGATGTGCCCTCACCCATCACATTCATTCCAAGAGAGACCAGGACCTTGTGCGTCACCACGCGGCACCCCTGGTGCCCTGGGCTTCAAGTTACTCTGGCTTTTCTTGTTGCCTCATAACACTGAGACTCATTTGTAATCACCCCTGGCCTCTTGCAACATTACGCTTCCTGGCAGTGCTCTGCAATTGATTATCTGGGCTTCTAATTATTTTCCTCCAGATGTATTAAATCTCTTCTCCCTCCCTAAGGTGAATTTTGTTTTCTTGCCCATAATGCTATTGCATTACATATAGTATGAAGTTTTTCTTATCCTTTGGCATTGGCAATTCAGACAATTTACTACTATGGGAGTATATCCCGAACACACCAACTACCCGTCCTGTATCGTGTTCTTCTCTGAGACACCATTAAACACTTCCCTTCACGGCTATTTGAGAAGGTGGTAGAGGGGTCAGGTGACAGGGTGAAAGATCACAAAGACCTGATTATAATTAGTGTTGACTTTATGTCATGCTACTTCTGTCCAAGACTATCTGTTACATAATACTTTAAAAATTCCCCTTCAACTTTTTTGAAGCAAAGACCTTTCAGTCAGCAATAGGAACTACACAAAAGATGTCTGATGCTGTGAAGAAGTTAAATCTTACGTAATATAACAAACGATACACTAATTGAGCTTTTACTCCGTGTCATTGATAGGCTTGGGGTCACAGGATTTTACTGGTAGTAACTGACAAACTAACAACATACATGATTTTGAACCAAGTTAAAACTGCAATTCCCCAACTGGACTGTAAATCTAATGAAGACAGGGATCTTTATATCTTTTTATATCCCAGCATTTAGTGTAATTCCAGGCATCAGTAGTTCAAAAAATGTTTGCTTGACCTCATGTTACTATCAAAAATCTGTAATGCCATTATTCACTAAAATTAGAATATTAGTGTGTCTTACTTTAGGTCATCTCTACATTTTTAAAAAATCCCATATTGGACAGCAAATAAAATATATATGCTGTAAGTAACATAAATAAATTTCATAAACTAAAAAGAAATGAAATCAGAAACTTCCTTTGTCCAAATTATTTTGTTACAAAGGGATTTTTTTTCAAAAGAATTTATTGCAGTTCTCCATTAAATATAGCCCCTTCTCCCCAAATGATATGAAGTAAAATGAGTATGACTAAAATTTAATTCACATGTGATTTTATGTATCATGTATTCTGACTGTAACTTGAACACTACAATCTTTCAATGAATCAATATAAAAATTATAGGGATTATAATAAAACCACAGTATAATTTTAGACAGGAAAAAACACTAGGAATCATCCTAATTTAATCTCTGTATTACATATATGAGTTGGAAAACTAGCCTATGCAAGTTTCTCTAAACAAATTAAAGGCAGAGATGTGATGTGGCTCTAGCTCTCCTCAGTCTTGATTCAGGGATTTTTCTGACATTTATTGTTATCTCGCAAACGTGGATTGTTACTTTTACCTTAAAACTAATGCCAGGTTTTACATTCAAGTCTATCGAGGTTTTACATTCAAGTCTCACGAGAAATTCACACTAATTTTTTTTTTTGAGCGGAGAGTCAGGTAGGATATTCATTTTTATGATAGATCATCCAGTATCATTCCCACTTCACTTGTCTGAACATAAAATGCAATAGACATGTTGCTCTATTTTCCCCTTTTGAACATTTAAGCTGTTGGAGAGTCATATTTTCCATGAGTAAAGTTAGAAAAAATTCAGGCTATAGCCAGTCCAAAAATATGCCTCAGTTCTGAGAAAGAAAAATCATGTCATACGATGGTAAATATAATATTGGATCAATTCAATCCATTGAAATCCATGTATTCTGGATGCCTCCCAAAATCTGTCTCTTAGTAATTTGTCTTCTTGGAGTTATTCTTCATAAAACTGATTACTGCGTTGTGCTTTTCTCTCGATGAATATTTATGTATGATACATATCTCAATTTCTTACATTATTTTTCTTGGGTTCTCAGCTAAACATTCCAGATAATGTATTCATTATTAGAAAAACAATAAAATCTTTATATATCAGCTTTTCCCCCTCTAGGTTAGTAGATTATAAATGATTATGTTGGTTTAATACCCCTTCACTCATTCTCTTGACTTCTTAAAATGCCTGTCATCCTGCTGTTCTTATTTGTGTATTTTCAAATGGGTCTCTATCCCTGGCTAGATCAATAAACTGTTGTTAAGAAGGCATTTTTGCTTCCTAATCACCTGAGATTCTTCATTATTTTCCTATCAAAGATAAATTTAAATTGTATAGATCTCTATCACTGCCATTTTCGTCTTCCAATTTGTACTTTTGTCTGATTCATTAAGGGGCACATCAACATTAATTTTCTTCTGTGAAGATCATCCTTTTTCTATTTTTAACTATTTGGAAAAGTCCTTGTTTCCTTTAAAGAATTCCTTTTCCTCTCTACGATGACTCACTATAAATCCAATTATTACCTAAGTGTCTAGACCCCTGGGCAGAAAGAAGGTTGGCTTCAGAATCAGACTAGGTTTCCAGGAGCAAGTCTTCTACACTGAGAGAAGACAACTGGGCTTCACAAAGAGCCTGACAATTGTCACTGGGACAGCCTTATGGTGTGCAGTGTCATTTGAGACCCCACCCATATAGGCAGGGTAGCACACTGGCAAGAACCCTGAAGACCAAGGTCCTGACACCTGCTCCCTGCATTAGAAAATCGGATGTGTCACTTTTAATCTTGGCTTAAATTTGCTCACCTGAAAATAAGGGACTCCAACTAAATTCTCTCTGTTTTATCTTATGTCTTATGATCCCTTGGTAGGGTAGATACAGCATAGTCTAATTGAAACAAGTACCAGAATACGCTATGCTTCTTAGAAGAAACCAATTTATTTTATCTTAGTGACCTGGTAAACTTCGCAATGGATGGCATTTTGATTTTTGCTTTTGCCATCTGGAAGCTTAGTTCCACATAGGCACCCTCCCCCCCACAACTCCACAGTGGGAACTTTGTACGCCTAGCTTTGCCTTGACTTTTACTGGTACGTCTCTTCATTTCCATTTTCCAGGGTCCTTACTGTGTTGTATCCTGGTGTGTTTTACGTGTCCCTGAAGAAACTCTGGTTTGAGCCATGACAGAAACGTACATAAAGAAATAAAATGATGGAAAAGGAAAGACTCTGGAGTCAGATGTGCTGAATCCAACTCAAGACTGGTTAACCTGTGACCCTAGACAATTCCTGAGTCTTTTCGTCTTTGGTAACATAGGCAAAGCCAAAAGAATTCAGTGAGACAATTCCGTGAAAGTGAGGGCTACATGGCAGGTCAGCAACAAATACTAATTTCCTTCTTTTCCCTCTTACTTTTTTCTCCTTAGTTTCTTTGAGGTATTACTGACAATTGAAAATTGTAATATATTTGGGGCCTCTTGGTGACTCAGTCTGTTAAGTGCCCGACTCTTGGTTTCTGCTCAGGTCATGATCTCAGGGTTGCAGGATCAAGCCCTGGGTGGGGCTCCACTCTCAGTGTGGAGTCTACTTGTCCCTCTCTCGCCCTGCGTTTGCAAGTGCTCTCTCTCTCTGTCTCTCAAATAAATAAACAAAATCCTAAAAAAGTTGCAATATATTTAAGGTGTAAAACCTGATGGCCCGAAATACTTAAACATCGTGAGATATTCACCGCTGCCAAGCCAACCAACATATCCATCACCTCATACCTCTACTATGTTCCCTTTTCATTTCTTATATGGTGACAACACCAACCCCTCTTAGCAAATTTCAAGTGCACAATACAATATTGTCAACTACGGTCCCATTGCTGTACACAGTTTCCTCAGAACTCATTTATCTTCTTGCTTTTTCTTGATTTGCTCTGAAACAAGTTAGCAAAACCTAGTGGGCCACTCTAAGTCCTATCAGGGTTCCCTGTGTCATCCTGCATCTCTATTTCTTATGACAGAATTCGTCCATATCACTCTGGATATGGGGAGAGTCCTGATCCTTCAAGCTATGTATCTGCTACTAGGTTTTAAATGATAGGGAGCCTGGGAGTTTGAAAGGCATCAATTTCACATGATGCTTCTCACGAACAAAACACAATTTGGTGGTTACAATTAGGAACCAGGCTTTAGGGGAACGTTTCTGATTTTGCTTCTGAGTTGGTCACACGGTATTTGAAATCTCCACCTCAGTTATAAAACAGAGCCAAGTACATTTGCTGTCTCTGAACCCTACGGGGATGTTTGATGGATTTGCAAAGTGCCTTAGAGCTCTCAGATGAAAGGTGCCATAAATTTAAATCACTTACGTGAGAAAACACACTTAGGATAAGGCACTCTGTGTAACCTAGTTTCTTTCCAAAGCATAAGCAAACACCCTTGAGAGTCATGGGAGGAGATTTTAAGATGCTTGTGAATGACAACACTATCATAGTCAAAATCAATATTTTTATCCATAAATAACAAGGATTAAGTGCCCACAGAATGCTCTGCAAAAGAAGCAAATGGCCTCATATTTTTCAAGTCCAGTGGGAAAGATTCATTTCATTGTTTAAAGGTATTTAAGAGAATACATTTGTTTGAAACCCTTTACTTCATCATCTTCAGAATAGAGAATCCGTAGACCTAAAAATCATTTCCAACGAGATTTAATGATGATATCTTTAAATCTTATAAGTCTAGGTGGCTCTGAAAAAAAAAAAAACAAAACAAAACTAGTTTTGTTCTCCCACTCTTCTATAAACATCCTTGTTGCCTTTCAAAAGGAAGCGTTCAGAAAACCCAAGAGAATATCGACATGCTGAGAATTCTCTCAGGTTTTATTCAAAGGTTTTGGGGGTTAACCTTACCAGAAGGAGCTTGTTTCTTTCTTAGAAAGACTGGCATGACATTTATGACTTCTCTTGAAAGAGACCCCCAATTTTCAAAAGACCAAGTAACCAAAAACCTCTCCTTGCCCTACACAGGACTGGGGATGACTTCCCTTCATGGAAGATGGGCATGAACACATGGGACCTAAAAATAACCACAAATTGGCTAAAGAAACTCCAAATTCTCTTGATTTTAGGAATGAATGAGTAAATGAATCAATAAGGTATACCCCACTGGTTTCTTCATTCAGTTATTTATTAATTCAAAAAATCATTCTGATGACCTATTGTGTCCCAGATCTTGAAGTAGATGCTAAACAGTTTCAAAACCTTTGTTGATTTCTCACTGAAACAATCAGCAGGAATTTACTGACACCTAAGACAAGCCTCAAGCTGAACCATGATCCCTTGAGATCTGGGAGTTTGAGGTAAGCAGGTAAATGGGGGTGAAAACTGTTCTGTTGCGGATCCTCTTAGAAAATTCCAACCGTTGTGTGCTCTGATGAATATAACATTTTCATAATGTGCCCCCCTGAGCATCACTTTTTTCCTAAGGGATCTCACATTGGTACATTCTTTAGAGCAAGCAAAAAAAAAAAAAAAAAAAAAAAAAGGGGGATAGGGAGGCTCCTGATAGAGGAAAAAAAACCCAAAAAACAAAACCAAAAACCTACACTACTTCCAATTGTTGGAACTTTATATATTTCATGACGAGGCATTTTCCTGTATCTAAGAAGTACCAGCAGAGGTTCATTGGCTAACAAGTCCACGTTTACCTGTTCTGTAGCCAGTGTTGTTAAGATATACAGCAAAAGTCCGAGGTTCATGCATTGCCTGCCATGAAGGTGAGGAGCAGTTCTCATTGTTGGTGTAGACGTTGTGGTTGTGCACATACTTTCCGGTGAGCATGGAGGACCGGGAGGGGCAGCACATGGGGGTGGTCACAAAAGCGTTGGTGAAGGTGGCTCCCCCATGCTCCATAATCTTTCTTGTTTTGTTCATGACTTGCAGGGACCCTGGAAGGCACAATTCCAGCATTGTTTAGCAGAGCGCACCACATGAACGCCCATTGATGTCATGTCACTCAGTGACTCTGTTCCCCTGATTTATTAATTTCCCTCCATCGGCTTGAAGGAGTCGATAATTTGACAGCTCCCATTTCCAGAACAGAATTAAACATTTGGGATCCGACCATCTCAAGCATTTTGCAGAATAATAAAACACATTTCAGCTTCTCCTCGCCTTACTCACAAAGAAAAAAAAATGCAGGCTAATCTGATAATTAAAGCTAGAATTTTAGATATGGAGCAAATTCAAAGGCCAGCAGCCTTTTGAAGATTACCAGAGAACAAGAGCCTGTTACACAGGGCATCAAAAGCCCAACCCACCACATAGGCACAAAGCTTGTGACCTTGAGGAGGTTACTAGTTACAATATTTTAATCATAGGAAAGTAAAGAGGAAAACCATTTTTTTCCCCTATTAAGTAAAAGGTCCTCCAAAATGCCTGTCTTTAATTAAAAAAAAAAAAAAATCTTCATTGTAACTTGGTATCCTCTAGCTAAGTCACCAAATACCTACCAGTTTTTCCATCCGGATAACATTGCCAGTTTATACTTTCACCTGTTTACATGTAATGTTAAAAGGGAGATTGTTTGCTTATGAAAGAGCAATGATTCTATTGCACTCCAAAGTATTTGCATAGAGTAAAATATTCCACTTTGACTGCAAAGGATGAAATTGTAACTTAAGATTGCTGGGGGAGAAAAAAACGACTTCGATTACTCTATCCAGCCAAATACTGCTGCTGAAACACATCCAAATACTGCAGAAAAAAAGCACAGGCTAGAATTCAATAGTCTTTTCAGGACTTGTCAAGAAATGCACTACAGAGCGCCACAGCCAAGCCTATTGCATTTGAATCCTGGAGCCTCACATTTCCAACAGGTCCCACTTCTTCCAAAGAAAGGGAGAAAGTCTATGTAGTTTTCCAGCAAGGAAGGAAATCGTAATGCAAACCAGGCAAGCATTCAGAGCAGAAGAGAAGTGTGCAATGGTCCAAAAAGCCACAGTAAGCCTGATTTTTTCACGTATTAGCTCTTACTGTTCACATGAAACATATGAAAACAGGAGGAAGGTTTCTAATTGGGTCTCATTAGAGCTCCCTAAAACAGGCTTTAGTGAAGAGGATTCCTAACTGCTTCCCCCCCCGCCCCCGGTTGTCTTTGGGGGATCAAGCAACATTTTTGTAATTGGTGAATAACGTGGAGCTAGTGCCCACTTCATCTCTGGGCTGCTCCCCCAAGTGTAGCATTAACAAAAGAAATGGAAAATTCTCTGCTGCCTCTGTCTTTAGCAGTAAACTACCTAGATGAGAACTGACGTATAGAAATCACTTGGGGATATTTGCAAAGCCACATAAGAGCATGGAGATAGCAGTAGTGGTACAAATAAGGTTAGAGAGGACCGAAGGGGATGCCTGATGGGAGTTCTGAAACAAGAGACGAGGACAAATGGAAGGGGAGCAGGAAGAAAAACACAAGATGGGCGAAGTGTGTTTGTGGCAGTGTGGGGAGGACAGTGTGTGTGCTCTGGAGGTGGGAGGATGTTGAGGGATGAGTAGCACATTGAATTCCTAGGATGAAAAGGTATATGGAGAATTCTCTTGATGAAACATAGGAGGTAGAGTTAGCGAATGGCTTTGAGGCTGGGCAGAGATACTTGGTCTTGATAGAAGAGCCAAAATGAGGGCAGAATTGTTTCTCTGTCAAAGGCATGAATGACACGTTATGGAAAACATCTTCAAGGGGAGTTGTTGTGGCAAAGGGGGATGGAGGTATGTGCACTGAAGAGGAAATAAGCTGGTCCATCAAGGTTATAGCCAAGAGGTCGCTAAAGCCATCCGGCAATGAGGTGATGCAAACCTGAACTGGATTGTGCCTCCAAAATGGAGGGAGGTTAGAAGAAACAGATCCCAGAGACGTTGTCATGCATCAAAAGGTAATGAGTTGACTCATACCTCAACGCTTTCAGCACAGGAAGAAAACTGGGAAAGTAATGGTTTCACTGTTGCCTAAGAATTAGCTAAAAACACAATTGTCGTGTAGAAGATCAAGGAAGTCCATTTCAGAAATGTGTTTTATATTTATTGATTAGATGGGGGAAACGTCCTGCAGATGGAGACAAGTAGATGGATGGAGACATGGGAGTGGGGAGAGAGCTCAAGGTAGCAGTTCACGTCTCTTCACTGATTCCTCTCGCCTCTTTACCTCTCTGCAGTGCTTACTTAGTGTGGTATCTGGAATTTTTGGGAAAACTCAGCAAACACTACTGATGGATTTTCACTGCCTACTGCTCTCTTTATTACAAAGAATGGGCTCTCAGTTTCCTTTATGAGCTTTAGCTCCACTCATATTTAAAAAAAGCACCAGAAACCATCCTCAAAGCCCCTGAATCACCATCAATCTTCTGTTTACAGATTCATTCAGACTACACATATAGGACGGTAGGTGGGAATTGGATCTAAGGTAAATAATATATAAATTGGTACTAAAACTTAGCCCAATTCATAATCTGGATTTACCCCAGCAAGGGCTCCCCTCCCATTCCAAATGTCACTCCTTTAACGAACTAGGCAGATTATGTTGAGGTCCTAAACGAGCTGTCCAAATTCCAATCAGTCCCCAAGTCAAAGGGCTTGTTGAGGCCATTTGGTCCCCAGAGTCACCGTAACCACTGCAGCCCTGCAATTAGGATTCATAAAAGTGGGTATCTGGCCTGAATTTTCTCAGTAAAAAGAAGATTCTGACACAATGTTCTTCCAACTTTAAACATCACTTGGAGCGTATGTTCCATCAGGATTCTGGGCCCGCCCTGAGATGCTGATTTTGGAAGACTTCCGGAGGCACTGGATGGAGAATTTGCACTTTTTTTTTTTTTTTTAAGATTTAATTTATTGATTTGACACAGAGAGATCACAAGTAGACAGAGAGGCAGGCAGAGAGAGAGATTGAGAGAGAGAGAGAGAGAGGGAAGCAGGCTCCCTGCTGAGCAGAGAGCCTGATGCGGGACTCGATCCCAGAACCTTGAGATCATGACCTGAGCCGAAGGCAGCGGCTTAACCCACTGAGCTACCCAGGCGCCCCGAGAATTTGCACTTCTAACAACCCCCCTGGTGAGGCCCTGGTGAGGCCGCTGTTCCCTGCCCACGGACCACACTCGCGCTCACAGAAGTAGTCCAGGTTGAACACAGAAGCAAGGATGCCTAGAGCTGAGAGAGACTTCGGCAGGTACCCCTCAGCTGCCCATCCCGAGGCTGGAGGCTTCTGCAGACAGGAACCGGAAACATCCCAACTCGGACTTCCTGTCAGCCAGGTTCTCTTCGGAGGCCTTCACACCCAACAACTCGTTCAGTCCTGACGGTGAGCCTTCGTAGCAGGTGCTCTTACCCACTGTTCCCATATAAATACCACAGATGATGAAACTGAGGGGCAGAAGGGCTAAATAACATTCTGAGGGACACATATACCCTAGGGAGCAAAGCCCGGAAGCAACGACAGGCGATCCGCTCCAGACACCGCGCTCTGAAGCTCCATCTCGGCTGAGTACGGGCTGTGACACTGACGTTGTCAAGACCGAGAAACAGAGAAGGTGTCTGCTCAGAGTCAAGATCCGTCTCACTTTCCACAGCCTGATATTTTCTGCTTCATCTGGCCTCTTAGGGGAGACACTGACGCACACGAATGCCCGCCTCCCGCCCACCCTGCCCCCAGGGGCTGAAGTGATCTCAGGAGCTTAGGCCCAGTGAGGGCTGAGTGGGCTGCCCACGTGTCTGTCCTCGTAGCTGGCGTGAAATGCTGCCTCTGATCTTGCTGGGTTCTCTGCAGAGGATGGAACACAGGAACGCTCTTTCCTCTGAGTGAGTGGGCACTGGGAAGGAAAGCACGAGGAACCTTCTTTTTCACCACTGTGTGATGACTGATGTCGGGCAGTAACATTGTCTCGCACAGCCTTCCTCACCACTGAGACCGCACTGTGGAAACCCTCAGTTTCCTTGGGAAACTCTCCCGAAAGCTACTCTGTGATAAAACTCGTCATTCCGCAGGTACAGCTGTAGGGATGAATGAATGGGACGATGTCCTGCCTCGCTGTTGGAAGGGCTCAGTTTTGTTCTAAGCTGCAACTACTCACCTCCCTAATTTCAGGCCTTTGGGGCCTACAACGCCAATCGTGCTGATTCTCAGTTATTAGAACTATTATTTTGTAGGAATGAGAAGACGCTTAAGGCCGAAAACTAACAAGATTCACAGGGCAGGGGGGCACCTGGGTGGCTCAGTGGGTTAAGCCTCTGCCTTTGGCTCGGGTCGTGGTTTCACGGTCCTGGGATCAAGCCCCATATCGGGCTCTCTGCTCAGCGGAGAGCCTGCTTCCCCTTCTCTCTCTGCCTGCCTCTCTGCCTGCTTGTGATCTCTCTGTCAAATAAATAAAATCTTAAAAAAAAAAAAAAAGATCCACAAGGCAGGACTTAGGAGGGTAAGAAAGAGACAGCTAAGAGCTCTGAACTTGAGCTTGTGGGGAAACATCTGGATTTGGCCACAGATCAGGCTGAGCAAGTCACCTACTCTCTTTTGGTCCAAATGTCTCATCTGTAAAATGGAGCTAAGAATCATTCTCCAACTAGTTCACAGGGCCGTTCAGGAGCAAATGGCAGGACAACGCTCGCTCGCTGTTAGAGCGCTTTACGCAAACGCGTGTTACCAGGGGGCTGGGGCTGGACTCTGCATGTGCCTTAACTCACCGCGTTAATTTTCTCCTGAATTTTCAATTCCCCTGTCTGTAATCTACATCTGAGTTCTGAAAGCGGGGATGAGACTAAACAGGTTGCCACAGACTGAATATTCTTGTCCCCCACAAAATGCATATGTTGAAACCTAATGACCAGGACAGTG